>NW_005842763.1:197752-238297 GCF_000455745.1 Alligator sinensis
CGCAAAGAAAAAGACAGAGAGGCTAAGATTAGCGATTGTCGACCACTCGCAGACACCACCAGCAGTGTCAGCCACAGGGTAGCGAGTGGTGACTGCCTGCAGGCACCACCGACACTGTCAGCGGTGCCTTTTTGCAAAGGGTGCGCTGCCACACCCAGGAGGTACACATGCACTCCTTACATGTCACCCCGATACATAGCTAAATTACTGAGTGAAGAGATCGAAAGTGCAGGTCCCTCCAGGGTACAAGCCCTTGTAATCGATAATGCAAGTAACATGAAAGCTGTATGGCAAATATTAAAGGCAAAATATCCTCATTTAATAGTATTTGGCTATCTTGCTTATGAGTTGAATCTTCTGGCAAAGGACACAGTAAGCGTGAATACAATGATGACAATATTGGCAAACTGCAAAGCCATTGTGAAGGTATTCAACAATCATAATGTTGCTAATCAGACTTTGAAGAAATTACAGAAAGAGAAGCAGTGGAAGGAAAGTGCACTTTTGTTGCCGGGAGAAACTAGATGGGGCACGGCTACAAACTGTTTACATAGTTTGCTGTGCACAAAGAACTGTTTGCAGTGTGCCTGAATAGCTGACACAGTATCCCAGATTATTCCCATGAACATTTGGAAGCAGATTCTCAACAATGATGCGTTCTGGGTTCGAGTTCAAGGAACACTCAATCTGCTACTACCAGTTTCAGTGGCTATCAAGAAACTTGAAGGAGATACATCAAGCCGTTCAAATATCCCAGGGATATTCAGATAATTGAATGAAAATCTAATTGAACTTTTGGCCTTCTTCACCTCTATCCAAAAAAGTAGTAGTAGTAAAACAAATGATCACTAAGAGATCTGAGTTTTGCTCTCATCCAGTTCATCTGGCAGCAACCCTTTTGGATCCTCAACACAGAGGACAACATTTATCAGAAGATGAATTATGTACTGCTCTCAATACAATTACGGAAGCAGCTAAGAATGTCCCCAACATTGATGAAACAGCCATGATGACAGACATTGCTGAGTACTGCACAAAAGAAAAACTTTGGAGCAAAGACATCATTTGGCAGGCAGCAGAGAATGTGTCTCCTCTCACATGGTTTAAGGGATACTGTGACACCCGACTGCTGTCCAGGATTGCTCTAAGGATCCTAAGCATTCCATCAACAGCAGCTTCTTGTGAATGTAACTCGAAGGCTTTTAGCTCAATCAAGACAAAAAAGAGAAAAAGACTAACAAACAAATGCACTGCTAAGCTTATTTCTATTTCTCAAAATCTCTTGCTTCTGGAGAATCAGTCAGAAGCACAACTAATGAAGAAGCAGCAGTGTGATGATAAGTTGCCCTTGCCTATAAACTCATAGGTAAAACCATCCTTTAGCAAAATAGAATGTGGTTCAAATAGTTCTGAATCAGATTTGCCTCAATCTGAGTCTGAAATGGAACTAAGTAGTGCAAGTGATTCTACAGATAGTGACAGTGAAACTGGAAGTGCTGCAATGACCTCAGTGGAAGAGAGTTAAACTGTGCTGAAGTAGATGAGTGGACAACCATGGCATATCATGCACAGTTCTTTGGGTGTGCTAAAATTAGTGTGTCAGCAGTTTTCAGTGCCTTCATTTTTTATCTTAAATTTAAATAAACAATGTAAGGGAAGAACATGTTACTGCGTATTGTCTTTACATTTTTACAAGCATTGCAATAAAAATAATTTCTTCCCACAAAGATTTGAATTTGTTTGAATATAACATTTAAGCCACATTAAGCATGCTGTATTTAATTTTTTTCCTAATCAAATATTACAGTTCAAATACTTGTGGTTATTGGGACATAAAATTAACATGGGGGTACTTTTTTAGTTTTGTTTACTAAATATAAGTCAAATAAACGTGCTAAATTAGATCACGCTCTATTTAGGGCATTTCAAAAAATTCCGGAAAACCCATATCTCTGGTTCCAAGGTCTGAAGTCCACAGCAATGTCAGAAGTGTTCGTGTTCTCCTGACTCCATCATCTTATGTTTTTCACAAGACCATCTATCCTCTCCTAAATGGTACCACTACCAGAAAATATTTATTTAGAGATTTATTTCCAAATGAACCCTTTAAGGTGTGGCTAAAGAATAAATTGAAAAAGATTAACCAAAACTCTGCTTTGGAAGTGTTTATGGAAACTAGTAATTGCACATACTTTAAAAAAGCAAGCAAGTACATTTTGTTGAACTATCTTGCTCCACTCCCTCCCCCCACACACACAAAACCTCCTTATGATATCTGAAATGCATAAGGACACAACTTTCCCTTTATAATCAGATTCCTCTTTTTGCTTGAGATTTTCAAAGAAGAGGGAGAGCACATTTAAACCTAACAACTATGAAACTATGAAACAAAGAGGAAAAATGAACTAAAGCCACAAAAAATGGCAGGAAATTCTACAAAAGATATACACGAGAAAGTAGTGCTAATATTTTTAAGTGACTAGATTTCAAAGCAATGGGTTTCTTTAAAAGGCTTAAATGTAAGTAGTATTTACAAATAGTCTTCTCAACTTTCTTGCTAAGACATGAATTCAAAGTTCTGTGGGTCTTCTGTAGCAGGTGATAATACTAAAACCTCAGGCACTACAAGGAATACAGCACCCTTCATAGCAATGTCAGCAGCGGCTCTTGGACAAGATGCAGAGAATTTTGCCTTCAGATCTTGGCATGGACAAAGCCCTTCAGTTCACCTTTGAAAATTCTTTGACTCACAGTCCATTCTGTAAACCATATTAAGTCTCTCCCAAAGCCTAGAAGTCTTTCATAACTCTGCAATCTTTCCCTGGAAGCAGAGTTACGTTTCAATGAAATATTATATGTATATATTTTAGCTTAGTTACTTTAGATCTTACCTTCTTTTCAATTCCACTGAAGAACTGGAACATCGTTATGTTGGCTGGAGGCTTGGACATGCCCAAAGCAATACATATGCCTTTTAGCTCCTGAAAGACCTCGCTGCCTCCTCCTTCCTGGGCTTTTTTTGGAGGGGCGTTCACACAAAGCATTCTGGCAGCTTCCAGTTCTGAGATGAGGTATGCTGGGGTAAGAAAATGTAATTGCAGCATAAGATGCAGCCATGCCAAGTATCTACAACTAATGAGCATTTGCACCTGATCAATGCAACAAAATCTTGTATTTAACAGATTACAAGGTCAGAGATTAGGATCCCAAGAGAGTCAGTGAAAAAAGGATAGCTCCGACATGCAGGCATTTTCAAGGTGCGAAGCACTACAGCTCCACTAGACTATTACATACGTCCAAAAGAGCACAACTCTTTCCTTTCAGGCTCTGCAGAAGGAGGACAGTATTTTGGGAACAAGGCGGCAGCAGACAGACGAGACAGCACGAGGAATTAGAGTTAGAAAGCTAGGATTCTGCAAGTCTTTTGTCAAGAAGTAGGGGGACTGGAGAAAAGGCAGAAATGAAAAGCTGCCAGGGAAACAAGCACTGGAGACTGTCTAAGGAACTGATGAGCCAGGCTGACTGGGAAATCATTACAACAATCAGTTATTCTTGGCAAAGGGAGGAAATGTATTATGGCCCAGATCCTCAAATGATATTTAGTTGCCCAATTCTCATTGACTTTTGTGGGAAGTTAGGCACTTAAATACCTTTAAGATCTGGAT
Source organism: Alligator sinensis (assembly GCF_000455745.1). NCBI lineage: Eukaryota > Metazoa > Chordata > Crocodylia > Alligatoridae > Alligator > Alligator sinensis. The sequence goes on from NW_005842763.1 coordinate 201,418, forward strand.
GTGTGTCCAACAAAGAAAGGAGTTTGCCATGCTTTCCCCATCAAAATAGCCTGGGCCTGGCATCATTAACATGGGACAGTTAGCAAATATCCAAACAAATAATAGTAAGTGTCAACAAGTTTGCTTATGATCTATATACATTAATTCAAGCTTCAAAGTACAACAGCAAGCCTCTTTGAACAGTGTGATTTGCTGAGAGCAAGTCAAGGACAGGTGCGTTTTGAAATAAGGTAAAAGATTTTTTAATAATCTAAACTGAAATTTAATTCAAAATATCTATCCAAAGTATTTTAGACATAAGAAGTTATCTGGATCCATGATTTAATCAGGTCAAGCACATTCTCCCTCTGACCACTGGAGTACAAAAACTTAAATAATAATGTAACATTCACATCTTATCTTAGTTCAACATTAATCTTCAGCAATGAACAGTGAAGGCATCAACAGCAAGGGGGAAAAAAAAAAGACTTCTCCAGTGAAAAGTGTCTATGCCACGTTGAATAAGACATTTCACAACTGTAAGGGTTAAAAACTAAAATAACCTTTGACATGTAAACCACTGGTGTTCACAGTGTTCCCAACTTCCAGTACCTCTGCAACTGCTCCTTGACCTCACAAACAAACCAAACCTGATTTCAACATTCAGTGCTGCTACTCAGAACACTCTGAACAGCAAGGAACTAATGAAAGTCAGCTTCACTGCCACTGGGCAAAAATTAACCGCAGAAACATGTACCAGTGCAACTCGTAAGGGAGGATGGCACACAGAACTGAGGCTGGGACAGGGAGAGGACACCCTTTCACCATTCCTCCAATGGCCGGAGACTCCAATATTCATTTTGGTGAGGGAAAATATTATGTTCAACCGTTCCAAATGCCAAAGCATGGTAGGGACTTCAAAACAATCATGTGTTTACTAGGTAGAATCAGATACAAGAGGTGAAACCACTGAGTAGAAGCTGAGGCCTCCAACTTGATTCGGATGCCAACATGTATGCTCCTGTATTTGGTAGAGGTGCACCGATACATCGGTCCCATATCAGATCGGCACTGATATGAGGAAAATTGAGAGCATCAGCAATTGGCTTTTTTTTTCATGTAGCCAATGCTATGGCCGATAAATGCCCCATGCATGTGCACAGCTGCAGCACAGCATGCAGGCAGCCAGGAGCATAGCCCAGCAATGTGGAGAGCAGCTGGGTCTGGCTGGTAAGTCTGCTGTGGGGGAAGGGATGGTGGGGAGGGAAGGGGCGGGGTGGGCAGATCAAGGTCTCCGCAGTGAAGGAGGGAGTGGGTGAGGGTGAGCTGCCACTGTGGGCTGGGACCAGAGCCGGTGCCGGGCTCTTCCCAGCTGCACTCGGGGCAGGCAGCAGCGCTGGAATCAGGGGTCAGGGGGGCTGCAGTCACCCCAAAATTTGCTGTAGCCCCCTTCCAGTGCTACCACCACCTGCCCCGAGCACAGCCCCAGCCCAGGCATCCCTGCTAAAAAGAGCCCAGCACAGCCCCAGTCCGCAGTGGTAGCCTGCCCTCCCCCACACACAAATCTGGAGGCACATGCCCCTCGTGCCCTCCTGGGGTGTGTGCAACAGCAGAAGCCCCCGCACCCCCCCTGGACAAGCCATGGCTCTGCCCTGCGCCACACCCCGCCCCAGCTATGCAGCGCCTGCCCCTGACCCAGCCCCACTCTCTCCTTCACTGCAGGGGCCTTGATCTGCCCCCCACTTCCCCCACACCAGATTTACCAGCCAGTTGCCACTTCCACACTATGGGGCTGCATATCGGATTTGAATCGGTATCGGCCAATATGGCTTGTTAAAAATCAGCCATTGGATCAGCCCCAAAAATCTCTATTGGTGCACTCCTAATATTTGGGGGATTTTGTGCAGAGAGGTTTAATGGATTCTTCACCTGTGCATTGCACCCACCCAGAAAATCTGTTCCAAGAAGAGACTAGCTAAGAAGTGATTGGTAAGTTTTTTAAGACCTGCCATCACACAATCAGAAATATTAACATTTTGGCCTCCTTTTGAATGGGATGGAAAATATGTAGGTAAAGTTGTAAGAATTATTATAGCAGTTATGTATACTTTGTAGTAAACAAATACCACCCCACTATTTTACCCCAACACCACCCCACTAGCAAAACAAAAATGTTTATGAATCCATGTATATAAATGTGTGTGCGCGTGTGCATGTATATACATGCACACACACATATACATACATACACACACACGTATGTATGTATGTATGTATGTATGTATGTATATCAGGCTTTCATGTAAGTATTCCCTTTAACTTACTGAGCAGCAGGACACAGTTTTTCTGATTGAGAAGGCGTTTTGTCACATCTCCTGATGTTAGTGACACATATGGACAATTCATTTCTGCCAGCAGCCCACTCGCTTCAAGTTGGAATTCTTCTGCTTCATTTGGACCTGAAGAAAAAGCAACTTGGGCAGTTAAAATTTACAGCTCCTGGTTTTGTGATTATAGTTATGCAGGAAAAGGAAAAGTCAGGGGATGATTTGGTTAAGAATCATGAATACAACAAGATGTTATTTAGCATGAAAACACTGTTGAGGGTGTAAGCCTCTGGGTAAGAGGCTAAAACAAAGATAGTATGGTCAAAGTATGGAAAACACAAGAGAAAGAAAAGAAAAGGTAAAATTCAGAACAAGTAAAAATGATCGGTTTGAAAGGTATAGCACTAATAAGAGCAAAGCAGACCATTTAAAATACCAATTGACCCCAATAATTGGATTCTAAGCATGGAAAATTAACAAATGTATAAATTTTCCATGTCTAGAATATAAGTTTTGGAGGGCTGTCTTAAATGAATTCCCTTCCACTGCTGCAGCAGGTGACAGGGGTCAAGTGGCCTGACCCCTGTCCCTTGCTGCCTGTTCTGTTCCTCCCCCAAACTGTCCCGTCCCATCCCCCCCCACCCCCAGTCTGCCTGCCCCCTCACCTGGTACCTTCACATCTCACACCTGCACCTGTAGACCCTGTACCCTCTGCTAACTGCCCCTCCTAGGAAACTGGAACCCATCTCGCCTGCCCCTCACCATACATGCGTCCTTGACACATGCCCCTCCCCATGATGCCTTCACTCCTGGGCACCTGTCCCCCAACAATTTGCCTTCCCTCCCATGCCATAGTCCCCTGGCTTGAGCGTCCTGCTTCCTGGCCCTCCACAACTCCCCACCCTACCCCACCTCCACTTACCTTTCCCTTGCAGCTCTGTTCCAGCCAAGGTGTATGGAGCATATGCTTCCTCCAGCCCCAGTCTGGCCATGCACCAGCTGTTGTGGCAGGGGAGCTGGGGCCAGAGTAGCTGTTGCCACTGCATTGCCAGTCTGGGCCCAGAAGCAGCACGTGCTCTGTGCTACCTGCCAGAATAAGGCCCCAACAGGAGTCAGAGCTGCAAGGGAAAGGTAAGCAGTGGTGGGAAGCAAAGGGGCATGAGGGATGGAGGGGAAGCAGCTGCAGCCGTGAGTTTGGAGCCTCTGCTGTCCCACCCTTTGTACTTGAATTTAAGATTAAGGCTTTCCCCTGCTCCATGCTAAATGTCAGTTCCTAGACACATGTTTAAAGCTTACTGTATCTGGAATGAAAAACTACCGCTTTAGTTTACAGAATACTATGAGTAGAGCTGGATGAAAAACAACAACCTAATTGTTCAAAACCATGAGTTGCAGTTTTTTGTTGGGTGGGAAGGGGAGAATTCCTCTATCAAAATTAGAAATGAAAAATTTCAAGTTTCAAATGTTCTTCTCCACAAAAAAACATTTAATACTTCAGTCTTTGCTAATTTTTTTTTGAGTCAACAATAAATAGGAGGTGAGCCAATGCTCTAGTCACTGGAATATTCCATCTGGAATTGTAAATATTTCCTACATCATAACTTCAAACAGAAAACCTGGAAAAATTCAGAAATTATAATAGGCAAGAATGTTCCTCCCTCGCCACCAAAAAAAAAAAAAGCAGCAATTCAAAAACTGATCAAATTACATTATATGAAAGAGCAGTTAAATGAAAAGCTAATTTCAGTCAACTGTCTGTTTACTGAAATTAATCAGCCTTTATCCACAATCAGTTCAGCCATTGTTAGCTGCACTAGGCCAGCTTGAAGAATGAGGTGGAAAATATCCAAAGCTTAATGGGGTTCAGACTGCCCTCCATGATACAGTTGATTTAGCAATTCTGTCAGCACACAGCTTTATACAGGGATACATATCTAGAAAAATGTATCAATTACACATTTCAGTTCTCAAGGCTGTGGTTACTTACTGTTTGTTGCGTGCACATTTTCCTCTAGTTTACAGAACAGCCTTAACTCAGATACCAGCCAAGCACACAGTTTGGTAAATTCAGGGGAGGTGGCCCCATGGGACGTGGCCTGAGTCAGCGCTCCATCATCCAACAATGGGCCTTTGTACCTGGCATGTAAAATAAAAACACAACTTAATGAGCATGTTATTACTGAATCCTGTAGTAGTTTTTTCCCCCCTGTAGATTCTGTGTGTATAAATGAGGGACACACCTAATTTACATCTAAATTTTCCAAGCATCTTCAGTACTTATTGTAATGTCATGCATATTTGTGTTCATATAAAAAAAGTCACGTTAAAATAGTTAAGCATACTAAGTTGTCCTTGTATGTTATTCTATAGATAACAGGACACATGGTCAAAGCCACCACTTCTTGAATCTTAATATTCTGAAGAATGCTACCGCAATATGCAGGTTTTACTTCTCTCACCAATTGCAAATATTATAGCTTATTGATCTACTACTCCTGCATTTCTGAAGTATATTATAAAGCACTAATACCAGAGATATTAGAGTAATTAACCTGTCAACAATACATTGCATTTTTACTTCCCTACCCATCATTTCTGTCATATATTTAGGAGGAGCCAATATTTAAGGAGCCAATATGCCTCCTTAAAAATCAGCTAATTGGTATCGGCCCCAAAAATATCTATTGGTGCTCCCCTAGTGGATACAACCCTACAATGAGAGTTACACATATGTCACAGCTGAATTTAAACTTTCCCTAATTATCTATTGGTTTTACAAGATGAGTTTTCAGAGATGGAGAATTCCATCGACCCTTGTAAAAGTACAAATTATGGTTTTTATTCTGGTAAACAGTGTGGTAGGCTATTTCAACACATGGACCCAGGATGAAAAGGGATAAAAGAAAAATTACACTCATTTAAAGCTATCCTGATAGCTCTAAAATGTAAACTCTTGTGTGAGTGTGGACTCAATCAATTCAGTCAACTCCTGACAGGTGTCAGAAGTGAGAGATCTGTCATCCAGCATACTGGAGTGTATGCTGTTCTGCAAAACTTCACTCATAGTGCTTTACTCAATGTGTAAAGCTAAACAAACAAATAAAAGGCTTGTCTTAATCACATCAGTTAGCTCAATTTAGCATACTCAAGTTATTTCACTTAAGTTAGCCTAAACTCAAGAAAGAGACCTTATTGAAAAAAGAAAAACCCTCCAGCTACAAAGTGGTTTGGTTTTGCAGCACAGCATGACTGCATTAGCAATGGATGATGAGTTGAGGTCCAGCACCCCTGCCAGCACTTCTCAACTCAAGCCAATAGCATATGAACTTCGATCCACCCCAATCTTCCCACCCTCCAATTGAGCCAGGTGGCTCAAGTTGAAAGCACTGCTTTAGTTGGAATTAATATTTATGTGTTGGGGTGGGGGAAGCTAAACTCAAACACTTACATAGTAGGGGAGGTAAAAACTTAAGTGAAAGCATGATTATATGACTACAAGAATTGACAGAGGACCAAATATACTTGAAATTTACTAGCTTTGTTTAAAAGACTGAAGTCAAGAATACCCCCTCAAATCACTTAAAGGATTAGCAGTGGCAGCAGTTCAGGATGCCTTTATGATTGGCAGCTTTCCTTTGAAATTTTGATCAGCTATTTGAAAAAAATAAAAGAATTCAAAACATGACAGATTAGATTTCTAGGCTCTACTGGTGGTAAGCTTGTAGATAGAGCCATTATCTGGTGATACTACGATTTATGGGAAGAAGCCCAGTTTAAATAAACACTGCCATGGCTACTGTTATACAAAAAAGTAAAGACATACAGTTTTTACTCTGGACTCCCAGCACTGGACTTGGACTGTTGCCACTGCCAAGGTTATGCATAAACAAATTCTGCTTTTCATTATATTTGTGTCACCTCCCATTTATTCTGACACTCAACGTATAGAATCAAAAGGCAGAAAAAAATGGCCTGGCATGTTGTAATAGCATATAGCAAAAGAAAAAGAAAAGTTTGGGCCCTTTTTCTTTTCTTTATGATTATGACACCTCAACGTTTCTTTTCACCCTTCTATAAATAGGGTTTTCTTCCATTTTCCCCACTGTCTATAGCTAAGATTAATCGGCAAACTACAAAAGTGATGATATCACAAAAACTAAGAGAGGGAAAGCTAAGCAACCAGGAAAAAAGGGAAACTGTAATCAAGAGATTTTTAGTAATTTAAAACCGTTTATGTTCCATTGACATCCATTTGACTTTAACGTCAAGTGAGTACTTTGTAGCAAGGATCCTTACCAGAAAGACAATTATAAAAGAAATAGTTTATAAGTTAACTGGGATTTGGGAAACTCAGTATCAGTTCTCTAGTTCGCTGCAAATTTCCTGTACAAAACAGGTCTTTCTATACCTGTTTCTTCATTTGCAAAATACTCTCCTGCTTCCAAGAAATATTGCAAGAGTAAGCACACTTAAGGTATGTGAACTGTTCATATAGATTAGACAATGGGTTTGTATAGGATGGTTTAGGGATGATCCTGCCTCAGGCAAGGAGTTGGACAGAATGACCTCTGGAGATCCCTTCCAGACCTACTTCTCAATGATTTCTACAACATACAACGTGTCTGAAAACCAATTAAGCTCTCCTCAGTAACTTGAGTATGAAAAGAAAACAGATGGACTTTAAGAAATAAGTACCCCAAGGAAAACACTCACATATGCAACCAAGAGACTTCTCCAAGGGCTCATTCTCAGGCTTTCTGCAGCCCGGTGAAGATAAAACATGGCCCCTTGCTTTACCTGTGGCAGGTTAAGGCACTATATCTAGTGGATGCATCTAGGGGTGGGCAAAATGGCGGATCCAGCCAGCAGCCAGGCTCTACTTCCCAGCAGCCCCAACCCCTGGCCAGTCTCCATGGAGATCACAGGAGTGCGGAGACATGACAGCACGGGACCATGACAGCATGGGGCTGAAGATCTGGGGCTCTGCCCCAGCCCAACCTGGTCCCACGTTGTCACATTCCTGTGCTCCAAGGTGCTCCATGGAGACAGGCCAAGAGCCCTGTGGCCAAGGTGCGTGGCGGGCAGGGAGCTGCTGCGGGGCCGGGATCTTACAGTGGTGACAGCACAGGACAGGGCTGGGGTACAGCCGTGAGCTGCTGCCCACACACACCTGCGACGAGCACAGGTTCCATTGACAGGGGCATGCAAGCCGGACTCTGCCCACCCCAACCAAACCTCACAGTAGTTTGGCTATCAGGTTAGACCAGCGTTTCCCAACCCGTGGTACAGGTACCACCAGCAGTAGGCAGACAACCTGTCAGTGGTGCCAGTTAGCCAATTTATTATAATTACTCCATACAACAAAAATTTGCTGGCATGGTACTTAAGGCCATATCGTTTGAAACTGGTGGCGCGCAATCTGTCAGAGTTTGGGAACCGTGGGGTTAGACAATGGGTTTGCTTAGCTCAGCTAGAACAGGAATGGCTCTGTCTCAAGCAAAGGGTTGGACCAAACATGGCCCTTCTGTACGATTTCTATACCGGGTGAAGTGAACAAAACCCAATGACGCTCTCCTCCGTAACTCAAGCGTGAAAAGCATCCCCAGGAAACCATCCTCATAACCCACCCGCATCCGAGAGACTTGCGGGGGCTCTCTCAGGCCTGCCGCAGCCAGCCCACCTACCCGAGATCCTCCAGCCCCTCCAGGATGTCGCTCTCCATGATCTCGAACTCCATGACGCTACGGCTGCGGCTGCCCACGGGGCGCGGGGGGCTCAGACCTGCACAGGGGGGGCCACAGTCAGAGCCCGGGTAGTCACCCCTCCTCCCCGTCACCCCGCCCCGCTCTCCCGCGCCCAGAAGGGAGGGGAAGTCCCCGCCCCCCGCCTGGCGCCGCCGGCGACACGCACTCTGCTCAGACCGCTACGCCGCCGACTGCCGGGCTGGCATGTCAGTGGGGGAGGGGAAAGGAGGCAGCAAGTCCCCAAGCCCTAACCTCTCACCCGGCGGCGGGAGCTGCCCGGAGTAGTGCCTGACTCACGTGGCCTCCTTGGGCGGTTTTGTAAGCCTTATTTACGCAGTGGAACTTGGTGTTCTGGGGAACTGACTGTACTTTTTTTAATTGCAGATTTTTAAATTTTTTTTTTTAGCGCGGCGAACACCATCTGGAGGATTTTTTTTTCCAGGCAGCCCTACAGGTAGCCCTGAGAAGAAGGCCCCCGCTCCTGTGGAACCCACGTTGGAATGCGCAGGGGCTGGCGAGGGAGCGGGCGAAGGGTCAAACTACACCAGATGGCGGCCGCTCGTCTCCTGTGGTTCTGCAGGATTGCAAAAACTACCCATCCCAGCATGCCGCGCGCCACCCTGGAGGGGGCGATCGTCGAATCATAGCGCTCCGCCTGTGACGTCACACAATACAGGCGAGGAGGGGCCAGTCCAGGGGGGGGGGGGGGGGCTCCTGCAGGGCTCATGTGTTGTTCCGCCGCTGGGGAGTGATACCCTGCGTACTGTAATTATACCATAATTTCAACTCTTGTACGATGGACGATCAATAACAGTAGAAGTGTTCAACATATACTATCATTTTTGAGACAAGGTGCTTTGGGTCAATCGGGTATCTTGTATTAGACCAACTCAGATAGTTGGAAAAATTCTTCTTTGCAAACTTTGGGATACAAATACCCTTGGTCAGGCTGAGGAAGCATCTGCAGTTGGTCTGTGATCTTCCTGGATCTGCAGATGCTTCCTCAGCCTGGCCAAGGGTGTGTGTACCCCAAAGCTTGCAAAGAATTTTTCCAACTGAGTTCGTCTAATAAAAGATACAGGATTGACCAAAAGCACTTTGCCTGCCTATGTCCTTAGACCAACACAGCTACAACCTATACCAATAATTTTTGATGCAGTATATGCAAAACCCAAGTCACTCAGAGTCTTAACCAACTTCTGGGTTTGCTGTCAGCACTTCCTTATGACTGCTTGCCTCAAAATAAAGAAATGCTTCAACTTTGATGACCCAGTTCTCACTCACTTGTTGGTGTTTTAGAGTGAGCAATATAAAGTAAATAAGGTGGTTTATTGGCATGTGTATTTGTATTTCTTTCAGTGTACAATAGTTCAGCAAATACTATAATTTTGAGCTTCCAATACTATAATTTAATATTTATGGCCTGACAACACTGGCACAGGGGAACTTGGGCACTTTAGGCCCTGCCCACTGGGGATGGGGGCACTGCTCTTTACAGCCCAACCTGAACTCTGCCCTGCAGGACTGGGAGCCAAAAACAATAGTGTTGGTGGGGAACTAGAACCCCCTGCTGTTTGATGGTAGGGTTTGTAGAGAGAGGCTGGGGGAAGCTGCTGCTGTCCCCAGTGGGAGGGCAGCTCTTCCCTGGGGCCAAAGTTGAGCAAGTCAATTGATGGCCCAGTGCCAGTCCTCTCACAGGTGCTTCTCTGGCTCACACACTGGTGCCTCACCTCTTGTTCACATCTGCAGGGGGATAGAGAGGCTTCTAGCATTGAGGGTGGGAGGTGAAGAACCGGGGCAACTCATCTAAGCTATGGGGACAGCAGGTGGTACAGCTGGATAAGCCTCTAGAAGTACAGCGACCCAGATGGGGCGGTCTCTATGTGGAAGATGAAGCGAATGCTGATCTGGTGTCAGCTGCAGGAAAGCCCAAGGCAGAACAATTAAACCTCCCTGGATGGTCTATTGCTGACCTCAGGGTTACTCTTCTCTGGTAGCAACGTTTTAAACACCAGTTGGAACAGGAAATGGTGAAGCAAGAATTCAGCCACAAACTGGATTGTGTTAAGTGTGGGTTAAACCAGGACTAGGGATTCTTATCCCATTACCTGGAGTAGCTTTTGTGAACCCCTTTGTTCCTATGGGTTCTTTGCTTGTTGGCTTCTCACAGCACTGCCCCTCTCCCCATCCTCCTCCTTTTTCCACCTGTCATATTCAGATCACTCACCCCATTTTATACCCTGCTCTGCTCCTTGCACAGCATCTTATGAAATGAGCTTGAGTTCACAAAAGCTTGGGCTCTACATATATCTTTAGTTAGTCTGAAAGGTATGTATCTACCCCATGATTCTTACTATCAGGGCTCATAGCAGGGGGGTAACCTTTTTTGGGGTATGCAACAAATTAGCTCCACCCCCTCCCTGGGTGCCACACCAATCCCCTGTTCCTGCCTGATCTGTTGCTCTGCTTTTGGCTCCCTACCCTGTGCTCCTTGCCTGATCAGCTCCCAGCTATATCTGCCACTGTGCCCCCTGCTACATATGGAAGCTGCTTATGCCACTTGTGGCACTCATACCGCAGTTTGGCCACCCTCTATATATTGTTGAGCTGCTGCTGCTGCTATGGCTACGCAGACAGACAAAGCGGTGTCAGCAATGCCTCCTAGTGGAAAAACAGCATGTGCCAGCAGGAGTTTTTCTGAACACACTTTCACTTCCCAGACAGAAGGTGATACAAGCTAGCTCCTGTGTACCCACACCAGTTTTTGCTGGCATAGCTACATCAGCCAGAGGGTGTGATCTTTTCACAGCAGTAGACAACCTAGTAGTCAAACCAAATAGCCACACCCAAGTATAACCCTAATGTTCAGTTCACCTTTGTGTTTGGTCACTGAGGGTTTGGCTAATGCAAAGGAACCAGTATTAGCAAACTGGTAGCCTCCCTGTTGCTTGATGTGGTAACAGAAAATCTGCAAGAACAGAGTAGATCTTGCTGTTTGAATCCTGCAGTGATGAGATTGGAGGGAGGTGGGGGGAAGTACATTTGGGCATCTTACCTCAAAACTCTCTCCTTACTGCTGTTCAGTTGCTGTGATAACTAGGGGATAAGAACGCACAGTTTCTGTTGCGAGAGAAAGGATGCAGTAGTGCAGATACTATTTCCAGCCTCTTCTTTGAGCCTGTATTATTAGTTTAAGATTCGCTCTCCAAAACTCTAAGTCTGTTTGGTGCTTTACCAATACAGCTCTGTCTTTGTCCCAAATGACTACACTCTTAAAATCATGCCAGTCATTACTTTACAACAGTATTCCTCCTGTTCATACAGCAGGGACTCAGACCGTCAGCTTGCATGGGAACTGGGCAGAGAGCAGTAACTCATCCAGTAAACCGCACAGTCCTTGCTTATCTCTGAACAGAGACTGGCAACATGTTTCATAGATGTCATGAAAAAGGCTATCTACAAATGGGGAAGGCTTTCAGTCACTGTGCACCTGGGCTGGTGGGAATGGGTTACAGAATAGCTGATGGATTTTTCAAGTATTAGAATTAGTTCCTATCTAATGGACCATGCTCAAACCCCCAAAGTCCAGCCCTCCTCCCCACCCCTTCGTTCTACAGCCAACTGCTCCATATTTAAAAGCTGACTCACTTCTTACTGAGAACACTAATGAGCTCCTCTTGGGCTAAAACAAAGGGATGGGGTTGGGAGGTTCTTTCTTACCCTGCAGCTTTATGGCTCACTCCCCATCTCACCGCCTTTCTAGGATTTTTTTTTAATCCTACCATGATGACTAGCACTTCACTGTCAGCTATGGCAGTTCATCATAATTTCAGGTCCTCTAGCTTTTGTCCCTGAGGGTTTTATTCTTTTTTTTTTTCTCCCTAAAACTAGATTTTACTCACAGCTCTGTCAGTAACACACACTACGACTGGGGGCAAATGCTTATTGCTGCCTCAAAATTTCCCAGCTACCCAGTGGAGATGAAGACACCCACCCCTGTAAGGAGTTTGGAAGTTTATAACGTGTGTGCTAAATATAACTTAATTGATTCTAAGGTTATTGTATTTGGGATGTTTTCATTTCGTATTTTTTATGCAAAGACTTTCCCAGACAGAATCCCCATCCTGTTTGACCTCTGGGTATTCCCTCCCCCTCCAAGTTTCTCTCTCTTCCTGTGCATCTCAGTGTCTTTCTCATGTTTGTCTACAGAATTGAGCTGCTTTCTCCCATTCCTTCACTGTCTCCACCAAGTCCACTACCTTTCCATTATCCCAACCTCAGTATTATCTTGGATTCTTCCATCCTTCTGTTCATCACCACAGTATCGAAGCCAGCCCTGCCTACTCTGGAACAAGAAGTAGCAGACTTTTGAGCAATCTCAGGCCCTCAAATCCTTTACTTGCTTTTTTGCGACTCCTCTCCACCACTCTCACCAATGATCTTTTCCCATTCTCTTCAGCATTTCTTTTGCCTGTATTAATAGTTAATATATCAATATTGTATTTACCTTTACACTTAAGCTTTAACTGTTCATGGGTATACCAGGGACTGGTTTAAAGTGATTTCACATTCCAAACACTGTGTGATACACTGTAGCACTGGGACAGGACTTCATCTCATTCTCTACAGTATTAAATGTTTCAGAGATTGAGAGCTCTTAACTGCTAAAAGTAATAATCCAGGCATCTTAATGACAGTTTAGCCAGAACATGGCTCAGAGAAGATGTATCACATTTTTAAATGCGTTTAAGTGAAAGTCAATGAGATTTAAACTCCAAATGGTCTGTCACTTGTGCAAATGGGATTTAGGCTTCTACCTCACCTAAGCCAAATATCTAACAGATTAGTTGAATTGAGCAAGGCAGGACTGCCTCCACCTTCCAAACACTGTTAACTTTATTAAGTGTTTAAGTGTTTATTAATGTTTCTTCATGTGCCAGTGGCACATGAAGAAAAGCTAAGCAATCCCAGTGCTACCCCAAATGAGTCTCACCAGGGGACATCTGAAGAGAATAAATCAAAAGTAGGGATGTCAAACTCATGCTGTAGAGGGCCGAATTCCAAGTTTAAGTAGGGTCAATAGGGGAGAACACACACAGCCTATGTAGGCCAAGCACACTTAGCGTTTGGATCTTCTCCACATATCAGGATCACTTTATTCCAGTCTCACAAGCTCCTGTGCGCTACCCTATTTACTGCCATTTCAGGGACTCCCAACAACTCCTTCTGCCCTTCCTTCATAACAAGAGCTATGTTCCCAATTTTCCCCACATTAGGGGCTCTGGGTGCTCCTGCTTCCTCAGACTGAGCATCCCATTCCCTCTTCTCCCCAATAATAGTATGTCCCATTTCCCTGCTTCACCAGTGCCAAGTGCTCTGTATGCCCCATTCCCCTAGCTTTACTCAGCACCATCTCTCTCATGACCGTCTTAGATATTACTTCCCATTATCTCCACTTCCCCATCTCTAGGTATCTTGAGGCCCTTGCTTTGTTACCCACCCACCCAGTTCTCCCAACTCTGGGCCCCTGCTCCCTTTGTTAACAGCATTCCTTATCCAAACCCTTATCTCCCTCCCAAGCATTGCGATACCCTAACACCTTTATTATCTGTGCAAGGACCCTGTGAGATACCCCAGTATTGTTATCTTCATGTTACTAATGAGGAGCTCAGGTACTGAGACGGACTTGGTCAGGTCACACAGGAAGTCTGTGGTAGAGCTGAAAATTGAACCCAGGGTTCCTCCCTGCCCCAATTCCTAACCACTGGTCTGTCCTTCCTCTCTATTCCCTTGAAACTCTCAACCTTGCCCCAATTTCTCTGCCTCTACCAGACTCTTCTGCCAAGTCTCTGGTTCTGCCATTACCATCGCCCCATCCTTCCATGGCTGTTCCCCACAACTTTGATCCATCTCCCTTCCCATATATAGTCTGCTCTCCCCACTCCCTTACCCCTCAAGGACTATGCTTCCTCTCATCCATTTTCCCTAGTCCAGTACCTGCTGCTTTCTCCACATTCTTGTCCTCTCCCCCAACTCCTTTCCTCCTTCCCCATGCAGCAACTGTACTCTCTAGTAAGAGCCATCTCTGACATACTGCACAGACAAGTGATCTTAGCTGTTCCTTCTTACAACAAGATGAGATCATCCTACATTACATTTATACAGCATAAGGCTGGCCTCCTGGTTTTATTTTCTGGGATAATCAACAGCTGTGATAAATCCACAAAAACTAGAATAGATCTTCTCCCTGGATTTGCCTCTGTTCTTTTGTGTGCCTGCCAGCTGTCGATCAAATGTTTTAATAAGACATTTTTGTGGTGAAAAACAGCATCAACCTCCCTTAAAGGCACTGAGTGTACAGAAAAGGAGGCTCACAAAATAATTTAAGTGGAGGTGTCTTGAGTTTCAAGCTGGTTGGAAAATGTCAGGTAAATCTATAGACAATAAGACACCTCCCCATTACCATCATGGTACATGCGTCTCTACAAGGCAGCTTTCGCTTTTTCCTCCCCCTAAAACTGTTTTCAAGGCTTCATTAAGTATTGAAATGTTTAAACCCTTCACTGAAAATAATGTTCAATAAAACAGCACACAGGCTCCAGAGTAATTTCACAGTAACCATTTAATGTTTCAGTTTAAAGTAATACTGTTTACTAGAGGAAGAGAAGCATCCACATATATACATAGCCTTCTAGGATGCTGAAAAAGGGACATACATATAGCTCCATGGAGAAGACATCTAACAATAAAGAATATTGAAGAAATAGCCTTGATGCTGATTAGTGTTCTCAGTGTTAACAGCAAAACTTTAAATCAACAAAGACTTTACAGCCCAATGTGCCCTCACCCAAAAGAGAAAAGAAAGGGTTAAGAACACTTTACCCAGGCATGCAAAACTATACTCACCTTTTTGAGTAGGATTCCAACAGTCAGACAGCTTCAGGGAGCATCTTCATTGGTCCTGTGAAAATTAACCAAAAAACTAGGAAGGGGAACAGGCCTGTCACAGAGCTATTGGGTGGCCATCCCACACAGCCTATTAGATCTATTCAAAACTCTCTGGGGCCCCCTTTGCTTTTCTTTTCCTACCAAAGCTTCTGATATACAATTTTTGAGGCTCTCTGGAGAAGTCAGGAAAATGCAGACCAGAAAGTACAGCTATAGGAGAACAGAATAATCCAAAACACAATCCTGGATTGTGCTAATAAGCAACAGGAGGCTGGGTTGATACTTGGGATAAGTGGCTTCTAGAAGAACAATAACTCTAGCCTTGTTTTGACATGATCCAGGATGCTAACACTTAGGGCACTCAAAATACAGGACAGGATTCTGTCCCAGGGGCTAAAAGGATCTGAAATGGAAATCAGTAGTCAAAGGAGCTATATGGGTCCTTTTGTACCAACAGACATCATAATACTTCTATACAAGGACTACCACATTGCAACTGACCCAGGGTTTTCCTATTCCTGTACCCTGTTTCCAAGGGGTCAATGCAAGTTGCTACAGAAGAAAGCATAAATCTCCATATAAAGCACCACACTGTTACCTGCTAGAGCTGTGGATCACGTGCAATTTCCTCCTGACCTCAATGGACTCACTTGATATACTATATTGACATTTTTAACAATGTGACTGCTGGTGCCATCAAGATACTACTTTTTGAAGCTTTCTAAGACATTTGATGAATATGCTGTGGCAGAAAGTTCTATTGGTTATACTCATGTCTAATACTTAAATCATTTAAAATATTGTTTTTTTAAATTCAGTGCCTGCTGGTTTTTGTATTACAAGGAATAGTAATAATTCCTGATAGATGTTATTTTGCCAATACACTTTTCCTTACCTATTTTCTGATTCTTCAAATTAAGCAGCACAAACTAGTCTCAATCGCTCAATTCCTCCCCCCAAGGAGTCTCTCACCCTCCGATTTATTTTGTTGCCTTTCGAATTTTGCTTTTTCCCATTTGATATGAGACCAGAAATTAACCTAAATACCAAGATAAGTATTCCCAATACCTTCTATTTATTTAGCAGCTGTTATTGAATATTGCATGTTTTTCAGATGACCCTTTTGCATTTCTGCATTGATGAGTATTCTATTTAGGTTCCTTTCTCTTTTTGAAATGCTTGGCCCTGTAGCTTAAAAAAGGTGGACATCAATATAGCATTACATTAATGGCAAGACTAGTACCTACCTCATGCCATTCTCCTTCTCCCCAACGAGAAACAGTGCATGAATTTAAAAAAGTTAAGTGCTATGTGCTGAATATACTGACTACACACCTTTGCTAATCAGCAATTTATGTACTCTTTCATTTAACTCCAAATCCATCAGTGCGTATGAGAGATTTTTTTTTTTAACATGTTCTGGGCTATATTAATTTAGTGCGGAATTTTATAGGCTGCCCAGTTGTATAGCTTTGTTAGCAACTTGTGAAGTTCCCTCAACGGCCAGACTTGACTAACTCAAGTCATTTTTTTTCACTGGCAAATTTTATAAGGTCTCAAATTCACCCTTAACTGATAAAACACTAGAGACCTGCCACTTCTCTGTGAGGACTTCATCAATCTCTTTCCATGCTAAAAAAAATAGGGACATACTGTTCAACTAAACCTTTTTGTAATCTTTCCCAAAACCTTGCATGTTACTTACTGCTATCAGTTTTCATCCTTAACACACAAACATGTTTGGGAGAAATTAAAATAGACTATGTTTATTTTGGGGGATAAGATTAACCCTTACAACTAGTTATACTGAAATGCGCCCCGCTCTCTTCCCCTCTCTCTCAAGAAAAAAATCCGCAAAAATCAGGGATTGGTAACCTATGGCCCACAGAGCCATTAGATTGGGCCTGTGGATGTAGAGCTTGGGCAGTATTTGGTGTCAGGAAGAAGTGATAGCAATGCGTGCTTTCAGTTTCATGGTAATGGCCCTGCCTTCCCCTGACCTGAACAAGGTCATTGTGGTTCACAACCTCAGTTCTTTTCAACCAAAAAAGTGCTCTATTATTTTTCTGTAGTCAAAAACAAAGTGAAAACTAAGAGCTTGCATTTTCTGAGAGGTGCTTTGAGATTAATGAGGGGTGTCTTGAGTCTAAAAAGTTTGAGAACCATTGGGCTAAATCTACAGGGAGTCAGATCTGAAAGCGGACTCTTCCCACATACATTCACAGATGTTTTAGATATCTGATACCAATGCCTGAGGCTGTAATGTAGCAATGCCTAGACTGACTGGTATGAGCAAAAGGAAAGCTTGCCACTTTACAGCGTTTCCCTCGCTGCACTATTTTACAGAAATTAATCCAAGTTCTGCAGCAACTTTCCTTCATTTCAGCCACACTCCAGTAAGGCATGCTGACGTTTGCAGCATCAGGTAAATATTTGTCATTCAAACATTGCTCTTCAAAGTGAGGAGATGGTTTTGCCTGATTTGGAGCCCTTGTGTAAGTAAGGCTTCTGTTATTCCTTTTTCCTTTGTAGCTGAATAGAACCAACAACTGTTCTAAGACAGGGCTGTCCAACTTCTAGGCAGCCAAGAGATGCACACTACATGGGCCACAATGGAGGCTGCATACTGTGGGGGTGATAGGCCCGTTTGCATGCTAGGCGCACAGGCACCCCTCCTACCCCGCTGCCCCCTATGCCTCACCTTCAGCTCCCCACCAGCTGCCTCCCCTGGCAGCACAGGCTATGCTGAATTGCCCCCAGGAGCACGAAGTTGACACTGGGGAAGTCCTGAGACTGCAGCGGCTGCCCCAGCCACAGCAAAAGCGGCAGCAATGACTGGGTGGGAGCGGCATTTTATCTCCTCAAAGGCTGCCAGTAGGACAGCTCTGTTCTAAGATGAGAGAGAAAGGCAACTCCCTACTCATCATGAAATTGTGAGACAAATCAAGTCAGAAAGGACAGGTAATGCAAACAAACACAAACAAAGCCCTTCCCATAATTCACCCCTCCTCCTCAGGATCTGGAATAAAGAATCCAAGACTTAGATTTAGGACTTTCAAGTCAGAGCATTATGCTAGAGTTATGCTCAGAGAGAGGACCAGTACGGTAGATAAACTGTTTAATGCATTTCTCTGTAAACTATAGCTAAAGACAAAATAAAATGTGTACTGTTTCATGAAAGGGACCCGTACACAGTTCTCCCATCAACATGCTCTCACTGTGTTCTTCAGCAGCCGTTACTGTTCCAGGTCTGCCCATCTCAACAGCAATTTCAGGTCCCCTCCATTCTAAACCAAAGCACATGCTGCTAATTCCAAACCCTCAGAACCTGAACAAGGACTGTCATTTGTTACAACACATTTCCTAGGGACTAGCATAAGAAAATAGATGCAATTTCTCTTACAACAAACCACTTTAACCTCCACAGGTTGGGGGAAAAGACTGAGTAGTAGTAGTTCTCAGATCACAGCTCACAAAATGCTTGCTTTCCACCTAATGCTGTATGTCTACTTGTCATTCACAGCCAACTCCTGTCCTTCACTACAGAACACTGAAAAAGCAGGATTCAAATTCATTTTCTGGCCAAAAAATGAAGTCTATATTTATTAATTCATCAAGCAGAGTACTTCCCACAGGGATGGTATGGTGTGCAACAAGGACATCTGGAGCAAGGCACTGTCCATGAGACCCTTACCTTCAGTGACCCACAAACTGATAGACCTCGAAGTGCCACTACAGCCCAATGCAGCAGCACTTTAAACCCAAAAGCATGGAGATTCAGCCTCATCCCTTTATGTCCAAAAGTTCCATTAGTAGGCTAAAGCTATATCACCTGAACATCCCCATCACCATACACAATTACTCTGAAAGCCACACAAAGCTGACAAGAAAACAGAGGAGGTTGCAAGTGACACCAGAGAGCAGAATAACCCCTGAAGAGAATGGAACAAAGAAGAGAAGTTAAAAAAAAAAAAAAGTCAACATCTATTGCCATCTGCAGTCAATTACTCACAGGATAGAAGTATCATTGAGAAAATAATTATTTGTCAAACAAGATCCATAAACAGCTCTGAAAAGGTTGCTTCATGATGTCTGAAGACTACTTGAAGAGTTCCCCTGTACAAAGACCACCCCAAGCTGTGTGTTAACTTACAAATATCAAAATGTAAAATCTTGTCTTCTCTGGTTTAGTTAGGCAGCCTGGTGGGAGATGTAAAGAAAAAAGAATTCACAAAGGACATAACATTTCAACCGAAGAGGAAAGGGTGACAACGCTTTAACAAAGTTCCTATATTCAAAACAGTAATTGTTTATATACTGTATAACTATACAACTCTAAATAGTTTCACAAAAAGTTTCCTTCCCCTCTTAACAACTTAATTTTCAGCAACTTGCTTTCTTGTGACATCACCATTTGCACTCTCCCCAGGGTCAGGCTAAAGAGAATCAAAATTTCTAACGCAAGTAATACAACAAAAGGATTCTGAGAAACCACTCCAACTCTCTTTATACGCCCAGTAAAACAGGAAAGGGAAAACAAACCAAAAGAAAAAAACAAACCCATTTTGTGCCTCCATACAGGTTCACCTTCAAAGATAAAGGGTACTGGGTTGGGCAAGGGGTTAAAAAGGAGAACGATGAAGCGGACAAACCTCTGCTATTTTTTGCTAACCCCGAATGAACTCAGGACCTTCTCAAGACTTCAACATCAACTGGAGTCTTTATTGATTTCAACGTGAATTTTACCAGGCCTTTACTGGTTAAGCCCATTGCTCAAGATCTTCATTCTCTCAACTGTTATATGAGTTTCAATGTCTGCTTCAGGATTAAGTCTGTTAAAATGAAGTACTCGTTTACAATAAAAAAAATATCTAGAAGAAAATATTTTTGATCACGTTTATTTTTAAATGATTTACAAATAAAAATGTTAGATTTATCCAAGCAAACATTAAATGTTTTAAGTCTTTGACACGCTGTACAATGAAAACCATCATACTACAGGTTTTAATGGCTCAGGGACCATTCAGGGTGGGTATGCATGTATCTGTGTCACATGGGGCGAGTCCAATTTCTGAGACCAGGGTTCAGATCTTCTGCTTCTTCATGAACTGGGCAGCTGCTAAATGATTTAACACAAATAGTTACTAGATCACAATACAATGAAAGAAAGGCTATTTCAAATCATGTAAGTGACCTCAAAATGTCTGGTCCAGGTGTCAGGCCACAGAGCCTTACCGATTAGTCTTCTTCTCCAAAAGTGAGTCGGATAGATTTTCTTCCCTTGCTTAGTGAGGTGGCATCCATAATACAATACAGCACGAGACATTTGAAGTACAGATGTAATACAATAACATAATTACAAACCACAGGACATGAAACCATTCAAAAGGCAATTCTATTAACAAGTTCTGCATTTCAAACAATGAAAGCAATCAAAATCATGCATTACATTTTAAAGAAATTATCAGTTTTAATTCTTCGGTAAGAGTCTCCATTTCCTTATGTTCTGAACAGGTTTCTTGAGCTTGTCACATGGGCCAGGCTAGTCGAGGAATGCTACTGATAGAAACAGCATGAACTGGAAAGTGTCCCAAAATGATAAAGAATAAAAGCCAAAAAATAAACAACCAAGACACACGCATTATAGGTGAGAAATTCCACTTTAATGGCAGAGTATAGAAAAGAAATTGGCAAAATTTCACAGGAAAGACATTTTACACAATTCAGTATGTACAGAATAAAGTGTGTGTCTGGTTTTGGTAAAATATGCTTTAGCATTAGTCAATATCTACTGTAGGATGCAAATACATCCAACATATCAAACCGAAACAGAACCAAAAACATATTTATATATACACATATATAAACAAAACTGCAGCCAGGGCTCCTCAAATATTAGGATTAGCTGGGTTCGTTTCCAAACTACTGTCAGCAATTTCCATTTTCACCCAAGCCACCCTCCTTTCCAGGTGCGTCTTTGAGCTCAGGAAGAGGAGTTTCAATGCACCCAGCTGCCTGGCTTTCCACACCGTCTCCATCACAACTCAACGATGGCATTTCAGTAGCATCAGCAGTGCCATCTTTGCTCTCCTCCACTTGCAGAAGGATCTCAGACATCGGAGGCATTCCCTGAATATCTAGAACAGGCATGCCTATCTCTGTAGTATCACTATTTAATGATTGTGACTCAAGGTGTGGGACACCTGTTTCAGAGATTAGGGTACAAAACTTTTCTTCTTGATCACCAGAAGTTAATGCAACAAAATCAATTATTTCTGGTTCATCCACTGGCTGCTGAATGCTCAGTTCACAGGTTTTACTGGACTCCAAACCAATGGATGTGATGGTTTCTAACTTTGGAACATCTTCCGTATCTTCACTAAGATCTGTAAGAATACCCAGATGTGCACGTTCCACTTCTATGTCCCCCAAACTGAAATCAATGCTTTCTAATTCCAACTCTGTTTTAAGGGTAGAAGTACCACTAGACTTTACATTTTCTGGCTTTAACGAATCTCCCTCATTTTCCATGTTAAAATTTAATGTGAGTGTTTCGGACTGTTCAAAATTGAATCCTGAATAACTGGTGTTCAAGTCAAAGTCGTTGGCTGCTGTGGCTTTTAAGATTTCACAGTTCATTTCAGTGCGGGAGACACTGCCCTCTCCAAGGGGTCCCACACTAAAGTCTGTGGCAAGGGCATCATTCAGCGACTCTTGGACCATATCAGACTGAGTAGAAAAGTCTACAATCCCCCTCTCTTCTGAATTTTTCTCTGCAATTAAAGCATCTATCTTTTCATCTGATCCAGTTCCTCCTGAAGTGTTATTTTTAACACTAAACAGTTTTAGACTGGAGTTGGCTTCAACAGTATTTGTAGTACAGGTGCTGGCTAACTCTGTGACTCCTTGCTTCTGGGACTGGTGGATTGCACAGCTTGAAAGTTCATTCCTGCCCTCTTTTTGTAACACTAATGAGCTATTTGTCATTTCTACATTGATGAGACTTGTGTCTGATTTCATCTCTATTGATTCTGAGACGGTGACTTCACTTGAATCATTTATTTCTACTACTGGGGCATCTAGTAGTTTCTGACTACTTGTTGACTGAGAACAATCCAAAATGACCTGTTCCTTTTCATTACTAGTTTTGGATAAAGCCAATTCATCAGGGCATGCTGTCAATTTTGAAACAGTATTTTGTATTTCTGAAATCTGTGGGACTTCATCAATGATTTCTGACTGAAACCTTTCTGAGTCAGTATTTTCCTGTTTCACCTCTTTTAAGGAAGCATCATTACAACTCTGCTCTCTCATCTTTGCTACTGGAATTTTTTTCTTCCTGACTTTAGCTGATGGCCCTTGCAATTTTGGAATCAATTTACTCTTAGCATGTGGCACACCTGGCCCATCAATTTCTCTATTAGTTTTACTGAAGTCATTGCTTAATTTTTCCTCTACTAAACTGTGATCTTCCACATTTTGCATTTCATGGTCTACAGCAGATGACAGACCCCTGGAGTGTTCCAAACTAACTTCAGAATGAGACCCTGTTAATTCCAAGTTTTTTATCTCTACATCTTTTTTCAAGGTACCAGATGCATCTGCTTTGTTATCCACGGTATCGTCTGTCTGTCTGTCTCCAATTTTTTCTTGGACCTCATTTATCTGTGGGCCTTGGGGTACCTGGTTGACCACCTTTTCTACACTTGCTGCACCTAAGTGTCTCATTACTGAAGAGTTCTGACCAGCAGTATCAGTTTTAGTTTCTGACAATTTGGACATCTGAGACTCTATTGGCTTCTTGTTAATTTCTGCCTCATTCTCACAGGATATTGAAGTATCTTCTACTACAACTTTAGATTGCAAGGACTCCTCCTCTTTGGGTTTAGCCCAAATATCTGATGTAAGAGTAGTTTGGGATTTGTGGTTCACCTCCTCCTGAACACTGTTTGGGATTTCAGTGCTTTTTGCTTTACAAGTTTCCTGGATTTCCATCTTCTCAGGTGCAGAGGTCTTCTCTACTTTGTTTACCTGACTAGCCTCCGAGTAAGTAACTACATTTTGTGATGTATTAATACTTTGTTTAGAGTTTGATGGCATGTCTATGTTTCTCTCTGTTTTTACTAGATTAGTGTTTTCTCCATTTGGAACTAGACAAGTTGAACTTGCGAGTTTGCCATCAGCTGAATTCTTTCCACCACTACTGTAAAAAATACCATAAAGATCTTTAGCATTAGCTGTGGCCAGGCAAGAGTTCCTTTTCTCTATTTTTTTAGCCTGGTCACTAAAAACAGTAGAAAATGGTGGTGGAGGAGGGCGCACTGGCATTGCCAATATGGGCTGTTCACTCTCAGACACACCTGGAGCCACTTCATCTGCTGGGATGACAGCTGTCTGCTTGGGTGGGGGCGGAGGCGGGGGTGGGGGTGGAGGTGGTATCTCAGAAGCCTGAGAAGACTCATTCTTCTCTGGCACTTTCAAATCCTCCTGTGTCCCTTTCAAAATTACTTCTTCTCCACCAAATGCTTTTGAGATGATATCTGGAGGCAGCAACAAGTCTGCAAAGGTTTCTTTCACCACAGGCAGAGGTTTGATGGTGGCTCCAGAAGATTTTATAGACAAAAAAGTGTTCAAAGGTGCTGGCTTGCTTACTGTTGCAGTTACAGATTTCCTCAGAATCATGGTGGGAACTGGCAGATTGGGTCGAATTTTTGCTTGTGTTGAAGTAGAAGAGACTGGTGTCCAGGGGCTAGTGTGTGGTATCACAGTTTTCCCAGAAAGCTTTATTTCAATGGGCTTCACATGGGGTTTTCCAGACGGAGACTTACCCTCCTCCTTATCTTTGTTTCCTTCAGCATTCTCCTCCTTTAGGACAGCTGAAGCTGCTCCTAGGCTCTTATCCTCTCTCTCATTCTTCTTCCAGCTGAACTTTCCAAAGGAAGACTGAGTTGAAGATTCCTCTTTCTTTTCTTCTTTCTTCTCTTCTTTCTTCTCTTCCTTCTTCAGTTTAAGCTTAATTCCAAGTTTTCGCCCAGCAGGATCTATTCTGCCCGGAGTACTTTTGGTTTCATTAGGCCCTTCTCCCAGCTCTGGAGTGCTCTTTGTTTCCTCTTTCTTTACTACTTTTGCCTTCTTCTCATCTTTCTCTTCTTTCTGCTTTTCACTCAGTTTTCGTTTCAGCTCATTCTGTCGCCTGCGTTCTGTTTCCAGGACCACAGCCAACCCGGCCTGACGGTCCAGGTTTCTCCTCTCTTCGTAGAGTGGATTTTCATCCACATATTTCTGTGAAAGAGAAATGGTACAGTGTCAATAGCAATTACAAAAGAAAAACTCTGCTCTGGAGCAGTTTAGACTTGTTAAAACTTGCCAGTTCAACACTTAATGGAGAACATAGAATTACTTCCTACCATGAACCAGGGCTTCATAGACCCAGGATTCTGTAACTCATTGCTAAGAAAGTACTCAAGTTATCTCCTATGTTTAACGAAACTGTCTGGAAATCAGCACTGGGACTGAAGCATGACCACTTCAACATCATGCACATGACAGATGAGCCTCTATCATAGCAGGCAACTTTTAATTCTTGCTCTTAGTCTATTTAGTTGGCTCAGAACTAAATGGTAAAGCTATTCAAATGTATAAATTAAGGAGTCAAATATTATTTCTAATAAAAGGAGAAGAAAAAGAAAAAAGAGTAAAGTACAAGCTAAAAAAGGAATGGCTTACTCCTGGTATGCGATGTACAAACCTTATATTTCTCATTGTGAGGATGACTTTTCACATGTTGCTCTGCTGAGATCTGATCTCCAAAAAATTCATGACAGAGCTGGCAATAATATCCAGTGATAGGAATCAGAAACTCAGTGCCTGAAAAGGCCAAAGAAAACAATCAAATAGTACAAGAATATAATTAACCTTTAAAAAAGCCAACCAAAAAAAAAGTCTGTGTCAAGTACAAGGAACAATGAAACCTCCAGCAATGTTCCCTCTTCATGCAGTTGTACAAGTGGTGATAATGCTATTTACTGATAAAAGAACCTTCACTAGCAGTATTCCCTACATTTTTTAAAAACACTTAATGACAAAGAATTATTTTCAGTTCTTTTATTCAATCACACTAGTACTTCTTGGAATATCAACTGGCTTTTTATTTTTTCACTTACATCAACTACAAATTCCACTTAAAAACACTTAAGATTGCAAGATCTTCTTTAGGAAAAAACACAAAAAAATCAATAGCAACAAACTTCGGAGAAACAGGCAACTCTGTTAAAAGAGCTTAACTCATTGCATTTTTATGCCCACAAAAAGCAAACTGCAGTAATCCAACCTACAGCAAAACCTCACTGAGCCATTACTGAAGTTGTATGAAGATTAAAACAAGTTGTAAGTACATTTACTAACTGCTACCAGGACTTAAGTGCACCATTTTACTCCTCATCCTTTCTTCATGGTTCTCTCAAAACCATTCCATTCATTGCAACCCATCAAGTTATCCACCATAGATGTGTTTTAGTGACTCTCAGAATCAAAACATCACAGATAAAGCAAAGCTACCTAATACAAGGCAGCTGAAATACTGCTCAAGTCCACACAAACCACAGTATCTTTTACAAGCACTTTCCAGCTCCTAGTTCTTCATCTGCACATCTGAGCATTTCAAGTAAGAAAGTCACCTAACATTTGGAAAAAGCAATTATCAAGGAATTTAAAACCCACCTGTTTTCCTGAGACCTTACTCCATGCGCTTTTCAACATGAATAACCACAAAATGAAACATTTACACCTACTCTGAATGGCTAACATTAGCTAATAACATATGGCTGCAGCACTCATTTGATGTACCTCTTAGCCAAAGACTTCAGTGCTCTAGAAATAAAGGCTAATGTTGTTGAAATTGCAAAATACTTCCATAACAATCAATTTGCAGCAGCTGCTCTAAACAAAGCAGGGGGAACCAAACTAACTCTCCCACAAGACATGTGATGGAACTCAGCAGTGGACTGTTTTGACCAATATATTGAGAACTGGCCTAATCCGATGACAATTTGTGAACAAAATTGTGACAAAGTAGATGGAAATGTCATAGCCAAAGTTCTCAACATTCGGCTCAAGAGAAATGTAGAACATATGCTGACTATCCTGAAGCCTATTTCCATAGCCTTGAACAAAGTACAGGGAAATTGGTGTTTTATTGCTGATGTTGTTTAAATTTGGAAGAGACTGAGTGAGACCTTGAAAAGAGAAATAAGCCATGACAGAGTTAAATTACAGGCATTAAAAAAATAAATGGATCATCAAGCACTATCTCCAGCTCATTTTCTTGCCAATAATCTCAATACTCTGTACCAAGGTCAATCCTTAACTGCTGAAGAAGAGGAGTTGGTTACGGCATGGACATCTAGCAATAATCTCTCCATAATAAATTTCAGGGCTAAGGATAAACCATTCAAGAAATATATGGTTGCTGATGAAGTTTTAAAGGAAGTCACACTAGTGAACTGGTGAAAGTCACTTAAGCACCTGGATTCATCAGAGACTACTGAAGTGGTAATCCAGTTCATAACATCACTAGCTTCTTCTGCAGGTATATAAAGAATATTTTCTTCCTTTGGACTAATTCACTCTAAATTGGGATACCGCTTGGGAACTGAAAAAGCAAGAAAGCTCATCTTTCTTTTCCAATCTATGAATAAACAGGAAGAGGAAGGTAAAGACTGAGTTTTCTGGATAAGTTTCTCATGTTGACCTGGCTGAAATAATCCATTTAATTTTTGTTAAAAAGACACATTTCACATTTAAAACTAAAATAGTTTAAAAAAATGAAAACTATGTATGCTTGTTTTGTTAAAATAATTATACGTTTATTATTGAAGAAAAAAATCCAAAATATATGTTTGTTGTTTTAGTTAAACAAAACAATTTATGTCTGTTGTTTTTTATGACAATGGTTATCATCCTAGTATGGCATGGCAAAAATATCCCCCAAATATACACGATTAATCTAGTGAACTGGAGACAGTTCACCTCCAAATGACTTCACAAGTATCTGCTTTAATTAGCTTTGGTAAATAAAATAACCAAATCGTAATTCAGTTTTCTAACGTAGCTGCAAAATCAGTCTAAAAAAATCAAAATAAAATCGCTGCTTTAAAATGTATAGCATGTACCTTCTAAAAATGAAACCTACATCTATCTCTGAGCTGTGAATAATATGTATTAAGGTTGTATCAAACAACAAGAATGCACTTTTTGCAGAAAACGACAATTACATTGAGGCTTCATGATTTAAATCTCAATTTAAATCCAATTCACCTTGTCCTTGAGCAGCTGGAACCTGCTGGAGGACAGAGTGAGGCAATATCTAGGAGAAAAGGAAGTAACGTACCTTTGGCGGGGACAGTTATCTTATCAATGCGTCTTATAGAATCTTGTTTGGTCTCACTCTGGGTCTTCGATGCCCAAGGTCTGTTGTAAGGATCCAGGGTCTATTTGCACAGTGACAGAGGCATACAGGCTCATACATTGCAACAGCAAGGCAATTACACCTTTCCTGTTTTTCCTTTTAACATCACTTTACAACATTAAAAATCACAATTACAATCAAAATATTTACAAGAATTATATTCTCCCTTTTCCCTCCCCCTTTTCCAATTTTTAAAAAAATGTTTCTTCTTATTAAGAAACCTGTGAAAAGAGTAAAACGTAAAAGACATGGCAGAGTATGAAATGTATAATCTTTAATGCTTGTCCCCTATTGAACTAAATTAAAAAAAAAACAACCCTGTTTCCCTAATCAAAAAGCACTGGCTGCTACACAAACTTCCACAGTTTTACAGCAGGCAAATAACATTCCTGCCAGATTGCTCTCCTGCAAAATGGTATTTTGTGATTGATACTTCAGAGCATTATTCCGAATAGCAGCATGAAATCTACTTGAAGACGATGACCTGACACATACCTGTCTGTGTTTCTTATTGTGCATGTGTGTAAAAAAGTCAAACATGGTTCCACAGATGGTATTGCAGTCTTTGCACCAGTGGTTCCCTGCATCATAATATTCATAAATATTGGCCAACTGGAAAGGATGCTTTGATGACAGTGAAGAGGATTCTGCAGGCTTGGGGCTTTTACCTCTGGACTTTTCATTAGTTGTTTTTGACTCCTAAATTGAACAAAAGGAAACATTTTTCTAAGACACAGCAGGACACACATGGTGCTTTGGAACGCAGAACCTGCCTCCAACAGAAAATATATTCACACACAAAAAAAAAATATATATATATATATATCACCTGCTGGTCACTGCCCAGGCTAATTCCACTGTTTCAGGCATTGCTCAGATGCTGCGTGGTCACAGTGAAGAGCTTCCAATAAGATTCCCAGAAGCAATGGCTGGATAGTAGGTAGGTAATCAAGGAACCAATAAGCAGATACCCTAAGGCATGCACCCTTCCTAATTCAAGGGTTGTGCGGAATATCTGTACAGTATTAGAGTACTAGATAATACCTAAAATGCAGCTCAATATCAGTATGTGGTTATTGTAAAACTAAGTTGCAAGGAAATAAAACAAAAATGAAGCAAACCAGTTGAGTTAAACTATTTATCTTACAAATAACATCCAGCAATGTTAAATAAAGCCTGTCCTCTCCAGCAGGTTCACAGCTTATAAAGGAGCTAGGAAGAAGCCCTTTTACTGAGATGTATATGATACACCGGTGTCTTGTGCTTCAGATACTTGATACCTACTTGGTTTCCAATGATTTGGAAAGGCAAAAACAATAGAGTGCACCCTAGAATTTTTAAACCACTAGTCAAAAGGAATATTTTTAACCAGGAATCCTGATGTGGAGACAAAAATCAAACAATCTCTCAGAATGGAACTTAGTCAGCCCTACTGTCTTAGATTAGTAGTTCTAGATATGTCAGTTGGTGGACGTGGAGAACGTGTAGAAATCAATACATGATTTACCCAAAAAGCGAGGAAGTGTGTACACGGAATCAGAGAAATGGATTTGCCTGTGCTATTATTTTATAGACGTACATAATTTTGATCTTATAAGATAATGTGTAAGCCACCTTCCTTTAGAACAATCATGCCATCCTGATGAGTGATGGCAGTCATCTTTGCACCCTTTTAGGTATGTATATTTCAACAGAAAGCAAGCATCATGTACATTACAGGATAGAACTTTAATGTGGACAGAAACTGTAAAGAAAACCTTAAAGAAAGATATCTTATTGGGTTCTCTTGTTTTGGAAAGCAACCCAGCAGGATTGGCAGTTCAGTTCTACAGTTTTCAGCTTCCATATTTGTAGAGGTTTTGTGCCACCACACTGAGCATCAAGACTCAGTGATAAAGGGGACTGTAGAACACAAAGAAACATATGCAAGCCAAAACGTTTATTTCAACTTTGCAGCAGGGCTAGAGCAATCTTTTGTTATTAGAAAAGGTAATCCTAATTATTACTAGTTGAAGTTACCAACAAACTTGTGGGAGCAATGTCAGAGATTAATCCTAGTATTTTATGTGTCTATAGGTGCCTGAAGAGACCAGCAATTTCTGGCCAGGGCAGAGAATTTTCCAAATTAAAATAAGGGTAACCTGCTTATTATGGATATAACAAAGTAAAAATGCAAGTCAAAATAACAGTGGTGGTATGCATCATAGTCTAAACCAGGAATGACCCAAGTGGTGGCCTGCAGTCCCCATGTGGATCCCAACAGGGTGGCATGAGGCCCATGGACTCCTACCTGGCTGCCAACATGTACCCCCTTTCCCCATCCAGCTCCTTTTACAGCAGCCAGGAAGGGGCTGGCCAAGCTACTTGCGCTGTGGGGCTAGCCACACAAAGGGGAGGGATGCTCACTGGACAGCAGAGATAAGACAGGAGAGGGAACCAGGCTGCCTGCATGGTGAGGGATGTTGGGGGTGGGGAACTGGGTTGCTCATGCAGTGGGGGAGAGCCAGGAAAGGGAATCCACCCGCCTGTGCAGCGTGCGGCCCCCACATCTGTGGCCCACATGGTGTGCGTGCCCCTCTGGCTGCTCAGAAGTGGGCAGCCCTGATCTAAACTTATCCCAAAATACATGTATGTTCCTGCTAAGACCCAAGAGAGAAAAACAAGACAATTTAAGATGATGGAAAATTTAAATGAATAATCACCACTTTAGTTCCACTGTTTCTGCATCTGATTCAAATAATCTAAAGAAATAAAGACTTCTATAGTAAGAAAAGAAATGTAGGTCTGAAATGAAGTAGGGCTGAGAAGATCTCAGGATCAAACCAAAAAAGAGAAGGGGGGGGGGGGGGGGGGGGAATCTAAATTCCTCACTGATTTCAGGGATTTTGCTGGGAGAAGGAAGGGAGGGAAGAGAAACTATTACCCTTCACTTCCCCTTGCCACTCTTTCTCTTTGCAAAATTCAGAGTATGGTGAAGTCTACAGGAAAAAAAACATTTATCATGAATGCCATTAGCCCACCAAATACATTAGTTCCTCTATGAGAAAGTCGACGTATCTGTTTTTCATATACCCTTGAGAGATGCTGTATGAAAATCACAGGTACAAATTCTAAAGTAACAGTCCCCAGGAATGGAGTAAGCCTATTCTGGCATTGTCAACCCTTTAAATATAGAGACGATATGAGGAATGGTGGTCTTCCCCAAAAGGGAACACAGGTGTGAACCAATAAGGGCAAATATCAACATCAACATAAGTCTTGCTCTGATCACTTAGTTCTTCCTTCGTGAACTGTTTTAATGCTGTAAGAAGGCTTGCACGCTCAGATGACCCCGAGAGCTATGTCAGTGAGGTTATAGCTCCCAGTAGAGCCACTCATGTCAGGTAGTTTGAAGGGCATGTGATTAAACCAGTGGTAGTCCATAGGCCCTCCTAGGTTGGTGAATGGGTTGACAACCCAAGAAAACAGAAACTTTTCACTACTGTTCAACCTAAAAGATTAAACTCACCAAAGCTTCTCAGAAGACACAGATGCAAAGCGTCCACGCCTGCAAGGAAGCTGCACTGTCAGCAAGTTTGCTTCTAATTTCAATCAGCTACTAAAACCAGTATACACAGACATTAAATTGGATTAAATCAGTGGTGTTCAACCTCTGACTCACAGGTCAAATCTGGCCCACGGAGTCATGTCATCTCGCCTGTATGGCTCCTTATAGGTCTGGAAACGTGGTGATAGGGAAGCAGTCGCAGCAACAATTAATGCTGCCACTGGCTCCCCTGTCACCAAATTTCCAAAGCCATAGGGAGTCTCATGGTCCAGATGCCATGGTCCTGTGTGCCAGTCCACGTCAACATATGGTCAGATCCAGTGTGCAGGGTCATGTTGTAGCACCAAATCATACTGGCAGACTGACCCTGCACTGGAATCAGGCCTGCAGACAGACCCCATGTGCAGGATCCAGCCTGAGAACTAGCTCTACACCACTCATCCAGCCTAGGGGACCAGAGAGGTTAAGCACCACCGGATTAAATGATCTCCAAGAAATGGCAAGAACAGATGCCTCCCCCAGCACTCTGTCCTCATAACATGGAAACTGTTTTGGACATAGATCCAAGAACTTACCTTGTTGGAGGATGTCGTTTTCTCTACACCTTTAAAATTTTCTGACTTGCTATTTTTTTCTGAAGAATCTTTAGTTTCCACAGGTGGTTTCCTGGGTTTTTCACAAATGTTAATCCCCAGGATCTGGGCTACTTTGTCAAGCTCAGATTGTTTCTTGTCTGCTGCATCAGATTCCTTGTGCAACTCTGAAATCTCCTTCATAATATTCTCTTGCAGTCGGTTTACTTCTACCAACAATGGGTCTTTGTGTCCATCCTTCTCACGACGTTTCTTCCGCAACATCTCCCCTGAGCCAGTTGATAAGGTGGAGGGGTAAGGAGTGCAAGAGCAAAATAATGTTAAAATGTAGTATTATTCCACTCATAAAAATAACTGTTAAATTGATAATGTTAATGTTTTTGACCAGGAAGAAGTAAAGGATGAAGCTGTGCTCTTGGCGATGTCTTCACATTAGATCCACTAAGTCTGTTTATAAAAAGGGCCCTTCTAGCAAAGAACAAACTAATCTCAAATTGTGTGACCAAAAAAAATCGTTGGTTTTCTTCACAATGTTCAATAAATGGACTCAAACTCTACTCTGAAATGACCTTCTCCCATACAATTAAATAAGCCTGCCTTAACTCAGTAAAAAGTTTTAAATTACCCCAAAATATGTTTGGGTGTATTAAAAAAAATTATTCTCTCCAGATTAGATTATTCAAAACAGTGAAATGCAGGTCAACACTGGAATGCAGAGCACAGTGTGCTTATTTGTCAAGGTGCCCAATGGCACATTCTAGAAAGCTGGAACAAAGGCTTGACCTATGTACGTGCACTCAGTACAAACAGGTTACAGCTTGAAAAACTTGTTGCAGCATAGCAGCTACATTCACCAATAGGGACAGAGGTAACGAAGTGACTATATCATGGCTCTGTAAAGATTCTGGGGATGCCTAGAGTAGGGAAATATGCTCTCTCTCACTCTAGCATATTATTCTGGTCTACATGCTTCCTATTCTAAGAAGTGCAGTGCTGCACACAGGGGCTTGGGAGCACATTTTGGTGAGAAAAAGAAAATAAGTGAAGGTGCTGTACCTTGCTGTTTACGCAGTCTATCCAACTCAGTTTTGAGATAGTAGAGTTTCTTCTGACGGGCTTCCCGCTCATTCTTCAGCTTCTCTCTCTCTTCTATGACCTAACAAGGATGGGAAGAGAAGGGCATGAAACACCCACTGCCTTTCAGCACAGCTAAGGCTGAACTGCCTAAGTGACTGCTAAACCCCAGATTACAGCTCACTGGATATTAGTTATTAAAAATAACTGGTCTTAAAATACTCTTTTGTGTTACCCTTTAATACAATAAACTAGCGGACTCTCTCTCACCAACTTATTTTTGTACACTCTATCTGTGTCAATGTTTCAATCCATTGAAAGATATGGGGAAAAAAAGATCACCACTGTATCAATACATGATTTTGTCCTCAAACTGCTGTTACCACTATTGTACTGATGATAAATGTTGTGACAGCAAAACCTCATTTAACTTATTAAATTATTCAATTAATCATCAGGAAGAGCACATAGGACAAGCCTCAGGCTAGTATCCCTAAAAGCTTATAACATCTATTTTTAGAATATTGCTTGTTGGCACTATACAAACCAAGTCTGATTGGTTTGTAAGCCCAGTAAACAGTATTTATTGTTCCTTAGGAAAGGAATACTACAGTGTAAACGGAAGTAAAAAAACATGTTTTTCCCCTCCAAAATACTTAATGTGGTCCTACTAACTTCAGTGAAAGCAGAGTTAATGCAAAATTGAGCACTTTTAATAACAGCACATTCCCTCATCACTTACTCAATGAAAACTTAAAAAAATATAAATTTTGTCTAGCTTTCTTCTTCTATGCTACCCTTGGTTTTAGTAATTCAAGTTTTTGCTTCAGTCCTATATTACCTTTGCTTATAATACTGTGTACATTTTACAAACACACCTATCTTCTGTTGAATTATTGACTACAGACAGATATTCAAATGATCCAGGAGAGAATTCTCCCAGGTTTGTTCTCCTAGTAGAAAAACCTACCCGAAGACATGCAGTGATAACACTCCACAGCCATGGGGCCTCTGTGCACACGTCTCAGTGTGGTCTGTAGACTCCTTCAGTCTGCCCAAAGACAGATGACAACAGTGCGCAGGGCAGCCTTGAGTGGCTAACCCAGACTGCTCAGAGTTAGCCTCTCTCTCCCTGTAGCACAATGTGGGATTATGAAGGGGGCATTTTCTGCTCCCTGCTCAGCTGGAGCAACAGAGTCCAGCAAGAGACGCACTATTACCTGGTGGGGGGGAAACAAAGCACCCTGGGATTCTGGGGGACTCTGCTGTGGCTTCTCTCAGAAAAAAAATGTGTACAGATATTTGCTCTCCTGGGAGAAACTCTCCCAAGAATTATTTAACTCTGATTGTTCCTGAGTTGTTTTTCCCAAGTAGCCATTTTTACTCAGAGAAAAATCGTGAGCACCTGTATTCATCATTTCTCCTAAGACAGCAGAAGAAACTGAATGTTTCTATGTGGCTCTTGGAAGCTGAGAACATCTTGCTTAATATATTAAAGATAACGCTGAAGGAACATTGAAATGATAATGTAAATGAGCTTCTATTAACGTAACTGTGCATTCCTTATGAAAGGAATACTTTTTCAATGAAACCTAGTGATTTCTTTCATTTTCCCTTCCAACTTTGTTTCTAGACATGCAAGCAAGATTGTCACCACAATGAATCTTCAGAAGTTTATTACTGCCACCATCCCATATTAAAAAAAGGATGTAAATCAACATTAAAAAGCCTTTGGACTTGATCAGCAGTAAAAAATTCTACCAGTAATACTATGTCAACTGAAATAGGAGTATGTCATGCCTTTAGCTAACAATCTATGCTAAGAGACATTGGTGTAGAAAGAACTATGCCAAAAAAATGCCAGCAGAGCTTAAGTCTTTCAAGAAGGTGTTGCAGATATGCCAGTAAAAACCTTCCTCCTGCTGTCACATGCTGTATTCTCCACTTGAAATTCTGTTTATACAGCTATGTGGGCTGTATAAACAGAATTTTTATTTAGCTTCTGTCATTCTATAATGACAGAAGCTCTGAAAGGAAGATGTACCTTTACCTTATTTTAGGAACAGAGACTTGAAGGGATGACCTCTATTGAAACTCTGTTCTGAGAATATTTATAGGTCCCTCTAACAATCTGTGGTTCTGAATCATATTTGCTTACTAGAAAACATCCCTCTCTGCTGCCCTCTGAATGATCCACAGTAAAAGGCAACCATACTATGCGAGGGCAATAGTAAAACTAGTTGTATAGAAAGTGGAGTCAAATGCAGTGTAAACTTAGTATACCACAGAAAATATGATCCCTCCTAGCTCTTCTTTTTAACGTATTATAAAATATTTTGAAGAGGGAAAAATCCACAGACCAATATTTATGTTCAAACTGACTCCATCCTTTAATACCCATTTAAAAATGTCTAATGTATCCACCACTGTAATATCAATGTTTTATGCACTGTAACAGGGAGCCAGGGGCTCCTGTTACTTTCTTAAGAGAGTGCAGCAAACTAAGCTGGCTGTGTGGGGCATCAGCAAGGAGCACAAGCTGACCCTTAAGTAAAAGGGAAACTCCTGTGTGTGGCTGGGGGAGCCACATGACAGCAAGAGGGCAGGGCTTTAAGGCATATAAACCCAAGGCCTAAGCCAAAGCAGGCAGTCTGGACCTGCAGGCTGGAGGCTGAGAGGGTCAGTTATGAGAAACAGTTTGCAGAGTGCCAGCAGAGCCATGCTGAGCTGGCCAAAAATAACCAGGGATTACGTGAAGATGCCTTGAGACAGATATTAATCTCAGATGGGGACAGGATGCCATGACTGCAAACTGGTTGCAGGAAATAGGCCCATAAACACCCTAGTTACCCATAACAGATGCACCAAAACAGCTAAGGGGAAAGGGGGAGACAGCAAGGTACTGTCCCACAGCAGAGAAGAAGTTTCATAGATGCCATTTGCTTATATTTTGACTACGCTTGTGTTTATGTTTGTTTAGGTAACTTGAGGACTGGACTGTGGCTATGGAGGTAGATGTGGAGGCTATGGAGGGGTGCCTGGTAGGGCACTCAGCATCAGGCAGCCTCGCCTGAGTCAAGAACCAGAGGGCTGAGGCGGTGAGGGCAGCCTGGCCTGGGGTCAGGAACCCTGAGGGCTGGCCCAGAGCGCACGAGGCAGGGGGCCGGGGGCCCAGAGCGCACGAGGCAGGGGGCCGGGGGCCCAGAGCGCACAAGAGTGGGAAGAGGCTCGGATTCAGCAGCAAAGCCACAAGTGGGCCCAGGCTTAGGAGTCCACAGCTAAAGTAACTGGCAGGTCAAAGCCAAGAGGGCCAGAGCAAGAAAAATTTGGAGACATCTGTGAGTCATGGACATGACTATGACAGCAGCTGGAGGTCACAGAGGTTTAGGGCAGAGAAGCCCCAAGGGCTGTACACTATGGAAAGGCACCCAGAAAGAAGCTATCCCAGGCTCTGGAGGCAGCCTCCCCAGTTAAAAGACCCTATAATCAAGTCATGGCAGGTGAGAGATAAGGGGACACCATGGACCATGGGGAGGCAGGTCTGACCACTAGATGTTTTTAGATGCCGTGCAGATCATCTGCCTGTCACATGTACAAAAAGCAAAAGCACAGTATCCAGAACTACAGCTTTACATCACTAGCAACCATTTATCCTACTGATATAAAAAGAAATATTCCACCTCCTTAATGTTTAAACTGTTACATCATAGTCATTTTGTATTCTTGAACCATTTCTTAGCCGACTACAGGTAATCAGCTTTGCACTTCCCTCCCACATGTTCAAGCAACAGCTCAGAAGCCTGTAACTAGATGAGATTTTGGTTTTTTTTTTTTAAAGCTGCCCTGGGGTGAGCACCTCCATAGGGCAACACTCAACCCCTATAGCATTGGCAAAGAGGAGATATTGTACAGTTTGCTGTAATTGTTTAAACTGAATGTGTTTCTTTGTGGGAAAGAGGAGGATGAGTGCATTCTGGACACAGCCATGCCCCTGTGTGAGAAAGAGACAGAGAAGTATGGGCCTGGGAGGGACATGGGAGTGGGGCAGGGAAGAAAGCGGAAACATATTCCCATAGGTGTAAGGCAGGGGACTGGAAGTGGGAAGCAATGGGAAGGAACAAGAAAGGGAAAAAAATGTTTTCTTTTAGGTAGGTAGTGAATGCGGGTGGGAAAGCGAGGTTGGTTTAATCGGGGCGGGGGGG
>NW_005842763.1:238575-251235 GCF_000455745.1 Alligator sinensis
AGGTCAGAGAGAGGGGAGTTGAATTCAAGGGGGGGGGGGGGAGCACAGAAGGGAGGGGGAGTACTTTGTGTTGTTATACGTTCTTACTTTAATGCTTTATTTTGCTTTTATAACTCTTTTGTCTTTATTGTAAACTGCCCTCTGAACATTTTTTTGGGGGGGAAGGACAGCAAATACATCTGAGGGAAAAGGAGAGGGAGAGGGAAGTTTTTAGAAAACTTCCATTAAAGTAAATTCAGTGTTTAAAAATCCAAACGATCAAGTACCTCAAAAACGTGTGAAGAAAACCAATAATTTTTATTCTAGCATCAGCAACAGCATCAGCAGCAACCAGCAATCTAACCAAAAAAGGCTTTGCTGTTTTTAAGAAGATTGAAAAATAAACACAGATAGATATGCCCTCAGTAAACCCAAGTGATGATTTAAAATTTGAGTGGCTTAACCAAGATCTTACAAATCCAAGTAACACACTCACCTTTTGCTTCTGGGCCGCCCGATTTTTTTCATCTGAAATCTTTTCTGTGGTGCTTTTGAATAGGTGTGAGGTGAGCTGAATGGGCATTTTGGGGTGACTACTGGATGCAGTGGGAATTGGTACAAGTACAGAGTCTTCTCTCTTTAAATCAGGGGCATCATTGCCCATAGAGATCGTTTCAATCACTCGGAGATTGGGGCGCGTTGGGTTTGCTGTCATTGTCATTGTGAGCAGCCCATGAGCCTCTGGCAATGCAGGGCTAGGTTGCTGGGGATGAGGGTACATAGGCCAGCCAGAGGCTGCGTAAGCCATATAGTGCCCATAAGCATCGTAGCCAGGAGGAGCCATTGTGGGAGGGGGATAGTTTTGTGGCATCTGAGGCGCACTGAATCGGGGATAGTTGGGAATTTGGTACTGGGAAACAGAGGTG
Source organism: Alligator sinensis (assembly GCF_000455745.1). NCBI lineage: Eukaryota > Metazoa > Chordata > Crocodylia > Alligatoridae > Alligator > Alligator sinensis. The sequence goes on from NW_005842763.1 coordinate 239,481, forward strand.
GGGGGAGGTGGCAAACTAGCAGGGGCAGGCGGTGCTGAGGGGATTAGAGGTGCAGTAGGAAGAGGTGCTTCTGGTGTGCCAACAGGGATCTCATGGCCCACAGCTTTGCTTTTAGAGCACTCTGATTTCTGAAGAGAAGATGAGGTGTCTGTGGATGACTGGTAAGAGCCAGGCGGTGATGCACGGCGCTGCTGGCTCGACTCTGGAGACTGCGTGTCACTGCGGTGCATTTCCCATGATTCCAGTCTGCTGCGGGAGTCTGAAGAGCGACGGTCAGGAGAACGAGATGCCAGCTTTTTTCCATGAAGGCGTTCCTGGGTACGGACTGCCAGTTTGCCAATTTCAGCCACCCCAATATCAAGCCCAATAGTTTTAAGTAGATCGTGGATCTTTGCATACTCAACCTTGGACTCCTCCAGAGCATCTAGCTTTACAGGTGGAGGAGGAGGAGGAGGAGGAGGACTTGCTTTCTGGCTGGCAATTTCACTCCCACTACTCACTGACGGCTTTTCAGCAGGAACCGGTTCAGGTTTGGAATCTTCCTCCTCATCGCCATAAAGAAATTTCTCTTCATCCTCAATGTCAGGGAAACTGCGTCTTCTCTTCTCTTGAGCACTGGCAGAATCAGCCATCAAGCCAAGAATGCGGGAGAAGCCACTCCCATCCTGACTAGCCCTCTCATGAGGGAGCAGGAAGTCACCATGACGATCTGCAGGCTCTGATTTTGGTTCTGTTTTCTCCTTTTGACTTAAGAAACTTTCAAACTTCTCTTCAAAAGCAAAGGTGTCTTTGGGTTGTGCAGAAAGCGGGCTCCACTCATATAAACCATCACGCAACTCCTGGCTTGGAGTCTCTACTGCAGAGTCTTTGTTAAACCGTTTGATGAAGTTCTCCACATCAGAAGCAAAAGGAGTACTGTTGTTATTCTGGGACAAAGATGAGCGACTTGAAATAAGAGGAAGATCTTTATTGGCCGTAGAATTGTCTGAAAAGTCTTCAGGCTAGAAAAAGAAAAAAAATAATTTATCACATCGCACCAAGAGGGGCCTAAACACCATCCAGTGAAAACGAAAAGGGCAAGGTCATTTCTTCTAAAGAGTTTACAGTCAAAAATTTAGAAAAGCTAAGGGAGGAGCAAAAAAGAGTGGGAAGGTTACGAAGGAAGAGAAGACAAGCATGTCACATAGTAACTTCGGTACATCATCAACATGCTTTCACGGGTGTGTGAAACAATCACTTCATATTTGATTACATTTCTCTGCAAATATAAGCAGTGAAACTTTCAACCACAAACATCTATATGATAGGACTGTTTGCACACCATTGATTGGTCAAGCAAGATGCAATACAGCGCCATGCAGAGAGATCCTTAGCTAGCTCAGCACATAGTGATTCCAGACTGAGGAGCAGCAAAGTCACATCAACACAGTGGTGCACCCAAGCTAATTAAGTCCCTCTCTCGGTTGAGTTATATAAACTGGGTGCAATGGCATAGTAACACAGATAGAATGCTTTTGGTTCCAGACTGGACTGTGAGAGCTACCTTGAGGATGTCTGTGCATGGTCCTGTTTTCTGCCATACAGACATATCCTGAGTTTGAATGCCCTGAAACATAAGAAACTAATGGAAGAGACCACAAAAAGGCTTTGGTAAAAGAGCGCTGCTGCTTCTTGGCTGAACTCCAGAACAGGAGGAAGCCAACAGACTCACTAGTTGTGCCTAATGGATATATGTTTTACCAAAAGAGAGAAAAACCAAGAGACTAAAGATCATATAATGCAGTGGAGCAAAAAGTAATGGCTCTGGGAAGTATATGAGTACATATGAATCAAACCTGTATTGGGGGGGGCTCAACTTCCACCTCCACGCGTTTCTTCAGGATAGACTTTTTGGGCATGGATGGTATTTCATCAGGCCTGTACAAATACTGAGTGTCAGTAGACTGTAATGTGCTAGTTAACCCAGGGATTGCATAGTCACTGCTAGGCAGATCATGATTCAAATTTCTGTTTCGTTCTTCTTCTTCTTCTCTTTTCCTCCTGGCTCGCTCAAGTTCCCGGAATTCTTCATTTGGGCTTCTGCTGCGGCTTCGTCTGCGATAGTTTCGCGTTCCCGATGAGAAACCTTGATGGTCCCCACTCATACTGTGCATTTTCTCATCTTTCTCGTACCGAGGGCGCTTTGTTTCTCTACCTCTCTCTTCTGACCTTGATCGGTAGGAAGGTTTTCTGAGTTTGTCACTATCCCTACTAGATCCCCGTGGCAGCTCTTCACGCCGACCATAGTGTGGGCTGTAATCTGACCGATGCAGGTATACATCCCTGTTACGGTAATCTTCATCATGTCTCATTATGAATGGACTGGATGGCCGATCTTCATGAGAGGGATATCGCTCAAGCCCTCGAGAACATGGGAGGCCTCTAGTAAATATTGGACCATCAGCCATGTCATCCCTGTGTGAGAGGCAGAGAAGTAAAATGAGGTCAGAAACTTAGGGTAAGTCTCTTGGCCTTCCTCAACAGTAACAAGATTCCAAACTGGTTTCAGACTGCAATACTGAGTTCATGGAATAACCAAAAATCAAAACCTCAAATACTCCAGAAAAGGAAGAAAGATTGATAAAACATTATTAAAAACACAATATTTTTAATGATAATACTTTATTTGTAACCCTTTAAAATATTTACAAATAAACTTAAAATTAAATCAAAATTTAAATACAAAACATGTTAAGAACTAAATTTTATAATCTCTTGAAACATAAAAATAAATAAGCTGACTCCAGGAAGCTCTATGAAAAACCATAAATTACAGGCTACAACCTTTTCTATATGAAGAATCAGCAGAAAAATACCAATCTTTTGAGGCCAAGCTTTATAAATATGGCACAACAGAACATGCACTATATTAAAGGCTTGATCCTGTAAGGAATCCAGGAGCTATGCTACCAATACAAGACATGTGTTGGGATCTATCCTGAGTCCAGGAAATGTCATCATGTTACCTCATCACTGTGTGTTTAAAATATATATTCTGCCATCTTCAATACCAATTATGACCAAAAACTTATAATCTAGCTAATAAGTAACATGGCATTCACACTTCTAGATCATACTAAAAATGTAAAATTAATTAGAATATCCATATTAAGCTACAGAATTGCTTAGAATCAATATACATAGTCATAGTGTATCATTCTACACAGAAATAAGATATACCAAATACAGTGTACAGTCTCTACTTAGTTGTAAATCTGAATGTTTTCCTGATGTTATCAAGTAGCAAGAATACACCTTTCTTTAGAAAGTAACTGAAGGACAAATTGGAAAAGTTATTAAAATCAATTCGTTAATTGATCCTTTCCACTTGGTAATTTAAATTTACTGTACAAGTCAATCCACCCTCCAAGGAAGGATATATTTATGGCACTCTACCTTCTGTCTATAAGATGGTTGTCAAGTAAAGCAGTCCCACCAAACCCATTCTGCAGGAGGACAGCCATGATTTAACCCAGGGAACTGAATACCTGACAGAACAGGTTTCATTTTATGAAGAAAGCCCAGATACTTGGTTTAAAAAAAAAAAAAAAAAATACAGGATTAGTACTTTTAAGAATGCAGAATAAGCACCCCTGACCAATCAGGTAGTTAGATCGGTGTTTCATGCAAGTTCTTCAGAACAGGTTTCATTTTATACTGCACACATAGGGCCAGAACTTCAGCTTAAAATTTAGCAATACAGAAATGTACTAGTAGAAGGTCTGGTACATAAATTCTAGCTCAGCTTTTTGCATAGACACAAGCAGGGCTGTCACTGAGAACATTTACCAGTGCACCAAAAAATCCTTTAGAGAAGACTGTGGCAGGAGGGTCTATATAGGTAAGAAAATCATTCCTTTACTAGTTTACTTATTTGACTCAAACATCACCCTTCCCAACAAAGGCTCGAGGAAGCTTACAGTAAGAGACAAAATAAATTATAAAAACTGACAGATTATTAACATAAGATATAAAACAAGAACTCCCTAAACGCCACCCCAGCTTAGACTTTTTTGCTGAAGTAAACCAGCTTCAGTATACATTGCATGTGACAGGTCAGTGTTTGGCACTACCCCAAAACAGCTCCTTTCTCAGCAGCAAGATCTGTGAGGACTGGTCTCCACTAATACTCCTGAAGTGCAGAATTCCACACTACACCTTTCAATACAGCAGAACCAAGCAGCTAAAGCCTTGAAGTGGCATTCTGCAACTGCTAGCTCCTTGGATATATATCCATCTCTTCTATCAATTAAATATCTTGAAGTCCTCACAAGTTTTCTAACGTTAGAATGACACACTCAAAGTATATGCAGCTAATTACTGTACTCAACATCTTGTAGAAATACTGCTTTATTATCCCCTCCTTTGTTAATCTACATCTAAATAAATATAATTATGATATTTCAGAAAGAGTCTGGGAAGCAAAGTAAGACAAGCCAGGGACCTTGGAGACTCCAGGAGTCGTCGTTCCCCCCCCGCCCCCCCCTTCCTTCCCCACCCCACTACCTGATGTAGTTAAGTATGGTTTAAATTCCTTCTGAACATTAAAACAAGTACTGATGCTGGTCGAAGTTATAGGATATTATTTTATTCAAGTGAAAAGTGAACCCACTCATTAGCTGCAGTGTGAAGGACTTACAGATCCTTTAAAGAAATTCAGGGCTGCTGTTCAAACTTTTTGGATCTCTCTTGCAAATAACTTGGTTCAAACCTTTCAGGAGAGGTAACTCTAAACTCTAAACCAGTGATTTTCAAACAGGGTACCAAAACACCTTGGGGTGCCTTGGTATCTTCTCAAGATTGTCACAGGGTGCCACGCAATGTTAGTGCTGTTAAGGTGTGCAAGTATGATTCACAAGATCACCCAGAGATTTCAAATAGGAATCCATTCAGGCAACCACCGCTTAGCGCTCTTAATTGGCTCTGGAAAATACAAGCATTAAGCAGAACTGCCTTAAGCAAAACCCATTTCCCCATAGGAATTAATGTAAATAGAGATACTTGGTTACTGCTGCCGCCACCTCTCCTCACTCCCCCACCCACCCATTGGCAGCTCCAACCCCACGTACCAGCCTGGGTACCCGTGCTCCTGCCACCCCCTTGGGCCCCTGCTGGCCCTGGCCCCAGGCACCAGTGTGGGCCCTGCACTCACACCCACCCCAACACTTGCCAGTTCTCACCACTTCTCACCCCCCTGCCCACCCACTGGCTGCTCTGGTCCCATGTGCCAACCCAGGCCCTGTGCTCCTGCTGCCCTGCCCTGGATGCAGGCCCCCACTGGCCCTGGCCCAGCCCTGGTCCTGGGCACCAGCGTTCCTGCTGCCCCGCCAGCCCTGACCCTGGCACTCTTCCTGCCCCACCCTGGGTACAGACCTCCACTGGCCCTGGCCCAGGCCCCAGCACTCCTGCTGCCCCGCCCTGGGCATGGGCCCATGCTGGCTCTAACCCCAGGCACTGGCACAGGCCCAATGCTCACACCTGCCCTCCCACCCCTTGTTGCTTCTGCTTCTCCCCACCCCCCACCTGCTCCGGCACCACCAGCCAGCCCAGGCCCTGTGCTCCTGCCACCCCACCCTGGGCCCCTGCTGGCTCTGGCCCCAAGCACTGGTGTGGGCCCCGTCCTCACACCCATCCCCCCACTCACTGCCAATCACTTGCCCCCCCGCTTGCTACCACTCAACTCATTCACTGCCACTCGCCAAAACTCACCGATTCCACTCAGCACTATAGCGAAACTGGCTGAGTGCTCAGTGGAAATCAGGTATGAATTTTAAATGAGCGCTATAGCAAAATAGCACTAACCAAAATCGCATTAAGTAAGGGTTGTCTGTACTGTTAAAACATTCTGAGTTCTTTGCAACAGAAAAATTGCTCTATTTTTTTTCTGTAGTCAAAAAGTAAGTGAAAACTAAGAGCTGACATATTCCAAGGGGTGCCTTGAGTCAAAAAAAAGTTTGAAAACCGCTATTCTAAACAAGAATGAGGCATTGGGGTTTTAAATAAAAATTATAAGATGACCACTACATTTGGGGAAAGTGTGGAGGGGAGGGAAACTCTCACCTTTTAATTTGTTTTTCTGAAGATATCTTGTAGAATACACATTTATGAAGTGTTCTGTAATCGAGTGGGGAAACTTTCATGTCTCAGTACCTTTGGCCCTCTGAAGTATGTATAAAGTATCTTCAGTCATTTGCCAGTATGATCATGGTCCAACCTCTGGTTACCAAACATTCTTGCTCCTTCAAGAACAGGAAACAAGAGCCTACCTTACGAAGTTTAGAGGAGACAAAAAAAAAAAAAAAAAATACGGAAGTCCTCCTCAAGCAACCAACAGGCCAGAACAGGGATAGACAAATGAAAATACAGTTGTGCAGAGGAGGAACTCCAAAGCTATAATCCTCTTAAAAATATACATCTCCATCAACCTGAGAAGAAGTAGGTTAATGCTTCAGAATTTTGCAAAATTAGATCTTCAAAGAACCAGAAATACAGATAAATTATATTCACATCTTTGAAGATATCTCAAAAATAATTACCAATAAAAACTCAAAGCATTAGAAAGACTGGAAATAATCAGATAAGGTATGTTCCATAGATATTCAGTTACTCTTACAAATTCAGTTAATCAACTGAAATGTGAAAATTCCCCTTACATATTCCAGTAACAACTTCAACTAACTATAGGACAATTCAGCACACTTTATACATAATTTATTGGATGCTTTACAAAAAAAGTCCAAGGAAAACATATCTTAACGATGGATATAGCGAAAAAGTTTGTTAACATTGTCTTACAGATGAGAGTTAAGATGAAAGAGACATAACAAGTAAAGTATAACCTCATGAATCCGGCATGCTCGGGACCGAGCACCTGCCAGAAATTTGAAAATTCCGGATTTCTGAAGTCCATGCGGCGGCCAGTCATGAAGTGGCGAGGGAGGGGGGTTAATGGCAAGGGGAGGGGGGTTAACAGAGTGGTTAATGGCGGTGGCAACCGTGTGCAAGCTTCCCCTCTGCATCTAGGGGTGCGGGGGAAGTGGCGGCTGGTCCTGGAGCAGCCACTCCCAGTTTAAAAAGTGCCGGATTTTTGAGAGTGCCAGATTTCTGAGATCTGGATTTATGAGGTTATACTGTACTGTACCCTAAAGGACGGGTTTTCAACCTTTTTCATTTGTGGCCCCCCAAAAAATTTGAATGGAGATGAGGACCCCCTTTGAAGTGTAAGTGTAGGTATTCACATACTTTTGATTGATCATGCTCATTTTTCGAGAACCCCTCAGACAGTCTGCAGACCCCCAGGGGTCCACGAACCACAGGCTGAACACCCTAAAGTAAACATATCCCTATTACCTGCAATGTTACACAATACAATCTGACTCTACCTTCTGGCAAAATACCCCCAAAGAACACATGTACAGGCCTGTATTTTCAACACAGCTGAGCACACAGTCCACACAAACGTAAGTTATCTTTTCCATCTCGCAAATCTCTCTTCAGTACAACACACTACTCCTTATGAGCTGGAATCTCCGGAATTCACACCGGAAGTGCACAGCGCGGCAGCTTCTTTAATCTTGGAGTTTACCCCCTGCGCACTCCCCCCACCACTGACTGACAGAGGGGCCCTGTTGCTTGCTGCTCATACCTGATGTCTGGAAGGTGAAAAACGCAGCATATTTAAAATCAGTTTTCCCCTCCTGGCCATCAAGTGCAGGCAACGAGCAGCAAGTGATGGGACCCCTCTGCCAATCAGCAACCAGGGAGTACAAGGGGAAGCTCCAAGGTTAAAGAAACCACTGCACCGTGCACTTTCAGCGTAAATTCTGGAGATACCTACTCATGAGCTTTCCCTACATAAAATGCTTAAAAACGTGTTAAGAAAGAACTGATGTACTTTACACTGAACTGCTATTTTCCACACAAGTAAATGGCACGCACACTTGCCAGCAGGCAATCTACAATATGTATGAACTGACCATAATGGGCATGTTAAGGAGAATATTAAATAATAATTCAGAATGAAAAGTTCAGCAAATGTCATACTTGTAATCCAAAATACACCCTGAACAGCAAAACACAAATTTGGGAACATAAGACTACATAGCATTAATAACACAGCTGTGTTGCAGGGCATCAGATACTTTAAAAGGATGACTTGACTTTACAGTAACTGTGATTCTATCAGATATGTTACTCATGGATTTCCCACTATTAGCGTGCCTGCACTCCAAGCAAGCAAGCTGGGATTATTATCTTGGCCAGCAGTCTCCACTGGAGAGAGACACAATATCCTTAGCACTGGTGTTTCCCACACCACCACATAAGGGGCGAAGCAATCCACATTTTTTTCACTGTAACTCACAAGCAGTGATCCACAGGAAGTGGGTGCTAGGACTCTACCTAAATCTGGATTGTAAAACAACTCTACTAAAACAAATGTCAGCTCTTGATACTTCTCAAAGAGCAATGCTGTATAAATGTATGCAGGAAAACTAAGATGGTAGCACTGTGTTATTTTTAGTATTGAAAAATTTCTCAAAGAAGCAACAGAAACTGCTGGAACTGTCATGGAGTGGGTTGTCATCTCAATGATGAGCTGTTTTTTTCATAGCACAACTTAATTCATGTAGAAACCCAATTACAAAGCTTCTAGAGATATGACATGAACTTTCACCCAATCTCTACCACCAAAATAAAAACAGGATGTGTGGTTTTATTAAGGGCGCAATTCTGTTCAGGTAGGAGGAGAGCACTGTAAGAACAACCAAGAGTAAGTTTTAGCCTTGCAGAAATGATTTCACAAAATAAACAAGACTACTTGGTTCAAGTGGAAGCCAAATTACTTTCATTAAGAACTTTGGGTGAGATCTCAATGCAAATCCATCTTTACCAAAAAAAAACAAAAAAACAAAAAAAACAACCCAACACATTAAGTCCTGCCATGCAGCTTTCATTTTTTTCTACATTGTTATCAAAAAGGTTGTTTTGATAGTTGGATTGAACAAAGAACATGCAGCGGCCTTGTTAAATGCTGAGCTCCTAAGAAAGCATGATTTTCTGGTTGGTGGTTATATTATATATGGTGTTTCAGAAACTTCACCTTTTTGGATGTGAACGTGGAATACCCTTTAATTGAATAATGGAAAGCTGAAATGGTTGTCAGAGAACTCATTGATGGTTCAGTGTTTTGTGGTGTGTTTGGTTTTTTTAAAGAACACAAGCTATTCTTCTACATCAGGTACATGGGCATTAAATGAAAGAAAACCTAATGTTGTTGAGCCAAGAAAATAATCCTTTTCTATTTAGCTTCACAAGTTAAATCCGAGTCCTTCCTACCAGGGTAAGGACATTCTGCAACTCTGACAAACGAGTCCTCTCCACTGATGTTTACCAAACAGTATCCATGCTGGGAGGTGCAGGGAATGATGGATCTGGACAGAGAATCTGTCCTCGTCTTTGATATAACATTTGGTGAAGAGACTGGAGACTAAGTGGAAAGATGCTTCAGGTCTAAGAACCAGAACAGCCTTACATACCATATTTATTGGAATACAAGATAAGGGTCCCCCCCAACAGCATCAGGAAAAAAAAAACATTGTCTGACATTTGCATACAAGGAAACTTCATTTAATACATCGACTACCTTTGAACTGCTGCTAAAAGCAGCATGTGCTCAGGAATGGAAATCAACAATGAAGTTGATTAAATGCAGGCAACATTAAGCACAACTATAAAGTACATCACCCATACTGGACAAACGTGCTAATGAGAACTATGGCAGGGGGGGTGGGTAGCCCTTAAAAAACAAAGTTGCTTCCTGGGAGGCAACAGGCACCAGGCTTCGAGATCCTGCTGGCACTCAAAAAGATGGAGCAAACCCTGACATCCTCTCCTGTTGCCAAAAATCCTGATGGGAACCTACCACAAGGGTAGGTTAGTACAGTCCATCTTAGTAAGATATACGGTAATGTACGTGAAACCCAGGCCCCCTCGGAGCTGATTGTTTTTCAAGTCATGGTGAGCCACTATACTGAATACATTCTGAACTCTATTCTCACAGCTGAGCTGTGCTTTTCTTTCCCATTTCCAATGATTCATGTTTCTTTACCAGCCTTAAATATCTTACGAACATCACCAAACAGGGACTCAAACAGTTCATGCAGAATCCCTCTTAGACTGGCACATATGACTGGAGTGGCCCAGCCCTCCATGAGGTGGAGACAAACCAGGTTGTCCTATGACTCATCTGCATATAAATTTTTGGAGGATCCCAGGACTCATGACAAGAAAACCCAGTTAGCACATGGATTCTTTGTGGGGGCTTTCTGGAACGAACACGAACACACACACACAGCAGCGCTGAGCTGTGGGGTCATCATGGCTTGAAATGCTGTTGACTGCTGGGGCCCAGCCCAATGAACTATATGGTAAATCATGAACCTTTGGACTTCGGATTAATATCAGGCATAGTTTGTGCTACATATTAAGTAGGTGCCAAAGTGCTTAACAGTGTGTTTATGGAGTACCTGCTCTAAATCTTGCAGCAATTTCAAAAAGGTAAAATGCATCAATTCTAGATGAAGTCTGTCTATGGGCATTATATTCAAATTAGTACAGCTGTTTATTTCAAGGTCATTTTTTTCAAATTTGTTCTTCACTTCCATGTGCTAAGGGAGAGCAGGGTCTGACAAGAAAGATGACATGGAAGAAGTCGGCAGGGCAGAGGGCAAAAGGGCTACCTGATCCCCCCATATTTATTTCCCCTGCTGTAGTAATGGGAAAAGGACAAATTCAAAACAAACCTCCCATAATTCAATTCTTACCTGGAAAATTATATCAAATTTATAAATTTTCCATACATAGAATCTAATTACCGGTGGTCCTCTTATATGCAAGTAAATACAGTATATGTTCATACCATTAATGATCAACCTGAGTTTCCTGAAAACTCTTCTAATTAGTAGAATCAGAAAGTAAACAAGCACCATGCCTGAAGACCAAGGGTTAGGAATGCAGACAGCCCTGATTCTGCTCTCCTCTGGAGCAGTGGCTCTCAATGGATTGAAGGCCAGAAGCAGAACTTGTGGTATTACTTGTTCACTTTGGTGACAAAGACATCTATGCTTGGATGACTCCACCTGGTAAATGTGGTTTGCAGACGAGTATCTTTTTATGGACCCCTCATGATCTCTGGCAAACTGACTTCCGAGGCAATCTGCCAAAACACATTTTACAACTATGTATTTTGGGGTAGTCTCATGACAGGAATAATTGTCTCATAAACATACATCTTGACAAACAAGGGTTGTTCCCTTCGTTATTTTTATGTAAAACATTATTGTGGTTTTACTCATCATGCTCTAGGTTGTTAGAAGGTTTGAACTGGGAGAAAACTACATATGTTTAATTAATACACCTTAGCACTAAGCCACTTATGTGAAAACAGGCTTTTTAAGGACTCCCTGTGCCCTGTGTTTGAAGGCTAAAGTGGGCTTCCTATGCTAGAGCAGAGGCATCTGTCATTAGTCTTTGATGGCAACTGTGAAGAGCTACAAACTTAAGGAGAGTTTTCCAACAGTCTAATGTAACAGGGCTTTTCAAGGGACCTGTACCATCAGATCCAGTGGATGTTTTTAGACAGCGGGAGACATTTTTTTCAGCAGGCATTCCACAAATTATTCCTGCATCCTCCCTGAGTGCCAATCCTATCCTCTTT
>NW_005842763.1:251412-252271 GCF_000455745.1 Alligator sinensis
TTCACACCCCAAATGGGCAGCCCTCCCCAACCCCCAAAAACTGACTCACCCAGTCAGGAGGCTGGTGCAGCCAGGAGAGGAGATTGCTGTGCATGTGGCACATGCAGCTGAGAGAGGTATGGGTGTGGGGGGCAGTGGAGCCAGACTACCTGTGCTATGCGGGTGCCTATGATGTTCACGAAGTGGGGAGCACTAGGCAGCCCAGCCTCTTTCTCTTAGCCATGTGTCCCACAGGCAGCCCTTCCTCCAGCACCAGCAGCCCAGCTCTCCCTATGGTACATGCTGGTGGGAGAGCAAGTTGTGGAACATGCAGCTGGGAAAAGCCAGGCCAGGCTGACCGGTGCCCTCCCTCCTGTGAGGACAGCACAGAGGCAATGCCATGGCACAGGCATCCAAGCTCCTCTCATGGGGTCAATCAGGAGGGGTTGGAAGTCACACAGCCCAATTCCCCCAACCTGCTACATGCATAGTCCAACACTGCCCTCCCCCCACCACAGTATGGACAGACTCTCTGTTTTGCCATATTTGCAGGTCAGGCAGTCCAGCCCCAACCCGGCTGTGGTGGCAGAAGCAAATGTGGAGGGAGAACAGCAGCCAAGTGAGAACCTACTGGCCACAGGCTAGCATTTTGGGGGCTGCCAGTTGGATAGCCCAGCCCCACCTGATCTGTTGTTCTGTTTTCTGCTCCCTGCCCTATCTGCCTCTGCATTGCCTGCCCCTTCCCTAATCTGCTGTGCAATACATACAGAAGCTGCCCGTGCTACTTGTGGCACCTGCACCACAGGTTGGCTCCCCCATACAGATGCCTTAGGGTGAACTTTATTACCTCTTTAAATCTTTTTTTTTTTTTTTTTTGGGG
>NW_005842763.1:252283-254648 GCF_000455745.1 Alligator sinensis
GGGGGGGAGGAGGGAAATAAATACCATTGCCATGATCATGTCCAGAACCACCCCAAACTTTCTATTGTTGAGCTAATATTGACTTTTGACAGTTTAATACTGACTAATATTGACTTTTGTCAGTATTAAACTTAGAGAGACAGAAGTCATGGGATCTGTTATATGGAATCAGTCATCCCTGTTCAGCCTAACCACAAACCAGCTAGTCATTTAAATACTGATAAACCTGAACTGCTCATTTCCCAAGATAGGATTTGGCCCAAAATGCCAAGGAATAGCTTATTTCACCTTTTCATGCCACATAAATGTAAGTTTTGGCCCTTATACAGACTTTAGATTCTATGTCTATCTGCATAACCATACTCACCTTATGTTATGCTTCTGTCCAGAGTAGAACAGGATCACACAGGTATATGTGTAACATCATACAGGTCCCTGAAACTTTAAAAACAAAAACAAAAAAACGAACAAACAAGAAAAACTAAACCTAGAGGTTCTGGCCCTCATCTTTAATGGATTTTCTGCATTTTGCATTTAACACTTATTATATAAAAATAGATCAATAGCAGTGGGATAGTTTCCGCCCCACCGAGGCAGAGCTAGAACTCAGGTCTCCTCTTGTCAGGGCACTGTCCATCTCACTGAGCAACATTTCCCCTGGCTTGTTCTTCTGGAGACAAATATCTTCTCCTCTTGTCTGTCTAATGGGCTAGAGCACATTTTGGGCAATGCCTAGCCCATGGACTGCTTGTCAGAGCACTTTGCTGAGAATCGGAAGATGCAAGTTAACAGCCTAAAACCTGACTCTCACTCCCTCAACAAGTGCCCCACTGACTAGGTTGCTGTGCTAAAAGGTGGGAGGGGCTCCTTCCTTCTCCATTTTACTTTGGGCTTACACATGTGCCTGGCTGATCTTATTCCACAACAAGAAAAAAAAGTATCTAAAAGATGAGTAGGTATCAAAAATTGCTCTTATATAGCACTTAAATGCCACTTAGTGTACACAGGTGAAGCCAGATTGTGTCCTTTGTGAATACCCTTAGCCCTGTTAACTGACCAAATGATTGGATGCTGTATCAGTAGTTGAAATTGCCCAAATGAAATCCTGAAAAATCCCTGCAGGCAGGATGAATGGCTACACAAAAAGAAATATCACAGACATCAAGAGATACATACCAGGCATGTGGTTCTACGGCTGGAAATATCAAGGTCAGAATTGCTATTCTGAACTCAATCTTGCAAATAAATCCAAATAAATTTAGTGGTCTTAAATGCAGAGGAAGTGCCTCAAAATGTAATAAAGGCATCACCTGAAGAAGCACTATGTTGACGAGTGGGATTCTTGAAAAGGGACCTGGACAGAGCAGCTCTGGAATTCAATGCAGTAGCCAACTCTATGATTTACAGAATTTACAGGGATCCTGGTTTTCTCCGTTTAAAAATCGCAAATTCTCTTATTAAAACCCCAAAACCTGCAATTAAAATGCAATGCACTATACTTATAGGTATCAATTGAACAGAATGTTTTATTGATATATGTACAATTTTAAAGCAATTTAGAAGCCTACCAATGCCTCAAAATTTATTTTATTCTAGTGATTAAGTACCTATAAATTTTGGTATTTGATTTTGGGTTTTTTTTATCATGGAAAAAAAAAATCAGCGCTCCCCCTGCCCCCTTCGCTCAGCAGGACACAAGTCCAGGCACCTCACTCTCAAGCCACAGCCCCCCAGCCCTGCTGGTGCCCCCCTCACTCACCAGCCACAGCCCCCACTGGCCCTGCTGGTAGCCCCCACTCCCCACCCTCTCCAGCCCTGCTGGAGGGGCCCCCAGCTACCACAGCTACAAGGGCCAGGAACCTGGGTCCGCAGCCCCCTTCCCTGTACAGCAACACCCAAGCCCTGATTGCCACCTGCTGGAGGTGGCAGCTGCAGGCCAAGCAGAGCGTGGGGCCCAGCTCTCCTTCCCCCATAGGCAGCACAACCACAGTGGAGCCCATGGGTGGTAGCGGGAGGGCGGATGTGGGCTGGGGCTCCCTGCCCTGCTACCTCCCCTCAGGGCCTCCAGGGCCCAGTGGGCAGGACCCAGTGCGGCAGGGCAGAACGGGGTGGGGAAGCTGGATGCTGCTGCCAGAAGCCCTGTGCTGTCATGGTGAGGCGCCCCCCGCCTGCCTGGCAGCAGCAAGGGGCACAAACCCCCACCACCGCTCTTACTGCTGCCAGGCAGACAGGGGGAGCCTCACCAGGGCAGCACAGGGCTTGCAGCAGCAAGGAGCTTCTCCACATAGCCCCGCTCTGGCCTGCCACACCAAGTCCCACCTGCTGGGCGGTGAAGGCCCTGTAGGGGCAGGCAGCAGGGTGGGGA
>NW_005842763.1:254665-265895 GCF_000455745.1 Alligator sinensis
CCCCCCAAAGTCACGGGTTGGGGGGGGGGGGGAAGGCCGGTGGCAGGTGGCACTGTTCCCCTGCCCTCCCCCCAGGAAGTGCACACAGCAATGGGGAGCCAATCCCACCCCCCTTCCCCCCAGACAGGCCACCCACAACTTCATCGCACTCTCTCCCAGGGCCCTGCGGGTATGCGTTCCAGTCCCAGGCCCAAAGCCCCATGAACCAGCCCAGCTGGGCAGCAGTCCCAGCCCCATCCTGCCATCCCTCCCTCCCCATGTCAGTCCCCAATCTGTCATGTTTCTATCCCCCCTCCCCCCCAATCCAACCTCCTACTTACCTGCAGGGAGGTGCTCTCCAGGCTGCTTAGCAGACATGTGCATGTGTGAGCATGCACATGGCACCCCCTGCCTGCCTCCCCCGCCTCCCCCCACCCCAAAGTGGAAAAGCTGCATGTTTCTCCACTAAAATAAAAATCAGCATTTCTCTCAGTTAAAAGGGAAAAATTCATGAAGTTTTTTTCCCCCATGGGAAACAGAAAAACTGGATCCCTGGTAATGATCTATTCTGAGAGTGTTCCAACTAATGCAGAAATGATGCACACTCCGAACCAAAGAGAAAGATTGATGGCTGCCCTTAATGTGGTTAAGCCTAAAAAGTGAATATAAGAATAAATTCCTAGAGACCTCAGCACTGCTTGAGAATCCTCCATGAAATGAAAAAATCACTTCAGATTATACATTAAGAAATTTGTACCCCACAAAAAGATCCTGAATTGTAATCCCTTCAGAGTTTCTGAGCATTCGAGCAAAGGGTGTCTCCTTGTGGCAACACAGCTAACTATGGATCTAGAAACCACATGTGCAGATTCAAGTGCCACTTAAGAGATGTATGCCCTGTAAGTTTTTCCTCTACACCAGTGGTGCTCTTATCTTCTGGCTGCAAAGGCAACGTAAGTGACATAGGGCCAATCTGCAGATCCGATTGGGCCCCATGCTGCCCAGCTTGGCTCCCTCACTACCTCCCACCACATGCCAACCCGATAAACCCCATACACGCAATTTTGTATGCAGGAACAAGCTATCCAGCCCACAAGGCTTCCCCTGGATCTGGAAATTTGACAGCAAGGCAGTGGCAGTGAGCCACTTCCCTGTGGGCTAGGGTTTGAGCACCCCTGCTCTACATCCTACACAGCAAGTCATATGGAAATGAGATAGATGTTACAGGTATCACACCTTATGAACGGATGACAATATAAGCACTCAAAGGATGTGATCCTGCATTTCATATAACCAATTCTGCTCAGTCAATCCACAGTTAACTCTTTCACAGCTGCTCTCAAATGGCTTCTAATAACATGCAAGACAATGAAGTAAGACCTCTGAAAAGAATACTATATGGGCAACAAGAAAAAAGTCATATTTAAACTCCTTATATGGCACATACTGGTCAAGATATTTAAGTCCCAGGAAAACGCACTAGTGTAGACAGGCAGATAAAATGAAGGTGGTATCAGGGTAGTTAATACCAGCATAATCTATATCAAGGACTCCAGTGCCAAGAGGTCAGCATCAGGCAATCTGAGTCACTACAGAAAACAGTTGCAATGTATGGTAATCAGAGGCACTGTTCTTAGGCTTTGCCAAATTCTTTTCTCAGATAACTGGAAGAGCTCTCTGTAGGTGTTGCAGGAGGGGGGAGAGGGAATATTAAATTAGATACCTTTACAGATTTAATATAAAAATCCTCTCTCCTTGTGACCTCTCAGGTTTTACCAATTACAGAGGATGAATATTTAGAAATAACTGTTTGAGATCCATAAGCAAAGAAGCCAGCAGCAGCACTCTGAGACCAAGCACTCAAAATCTGGCTCCAGCCATTGCAGGATACGAAGAAGGGCCTATTTACCTGTGCAGAAGAAACTTCTTCAGATGAGACTCCCAGACTCTTTGGGTTCTCTTTGACAGCTATAAATTAGACAGATATATTATGTGCCCTTCACCCAGACATCCCCTAGGCACCTAGTGTACTCATCAGTGAAGTGCACTGCTGCCTCATATTAAGGGTAAATAAGGGTAATTTTTAAACCCTGGAGAACGATGTTTAGTCATAACAACTGGTCCCGATACCCGAGCAGTCCACACAGGCCAAAAAAAAAAGGTTAAGACATTTTCTTCTAGCGGAAGCAGAAGACAGTCACCAACAAAAATGCTAGGCTCATGCAAATAACTGACTACCTTTTAAGCACTTATTTAAAACTATTTACAATACAACACAGACAATATAGCAAGCAAAAAGCTTGGACCTTGTAAATTCCAATCTGCAGCCACGTGTGTCAAGAAGATGCACAGGGACACCTGGAGTTGCCTAACCCTTTATGTTCTTGGATAAGAGGCACAGATATATTCATGGAGCAAGTGTGGCCACAATGGACACTGCTGGATAAAGTAAATTTGACCTTGAGCACACTGAACCTCTGTGCATGACAGTACAAAATATATAGACAAACATTGAGAATGAAAGTATCTATCTCCCTTTCTCCTACTCTTCTCAGTTTACTTCAGCTGTTTTTCACACCTTTTTCATGTTATGTTTTCACTACTACTTATACAATTTCTAATGAATATTAAGGCTTCTTCAGGGAAAAAGCTAAGTGAAAGTTGTTCATTCTCAGAGGAAGATAATGTTCCTACTAAACTCAGCAGCATGCTATGCAACTTAAAAGCGTACTGCATGACCACAGAACATAACACCTAAAAACCTCACTGGAGAAGAAGAAAAAAAATGTGAAAGCCCCAACTGGTTAACAAGGAACTGCAACTCAGTGTCAATTCCTCCATGCCATTTCTCCTTTCCTCCTATGCAACTTGTTCTCCCCTGGGTATATGCACCAGTTCTGACCAGAAAAATGCTGTCTACAAAGGGGATTTACAGATGAAACTCTGGTTAGAAGAGAAGGGAGGCAAAGACTTAAAAGGGACAGTAACGAAAACTAAACCCTATTTTGGTTTATTGCACCTGTTGAAACCATCTAAAGGTGGTGCTAAACTTCTAGAGACAGGAAATACATTGAGAGAATTCTGCTTACTTCCCTTGTTTGTTTGTTTTCATACTATTGGTGTTATTTGCATGAAAACAGGAAGTTTCAATGCTTTCTCTGCACCTGCAGCTTTTCCTTCACCTGAAATCTCAGTTGGTGTCTGTGGTAAAGATTATACGGGACACTAACTCAACATAGTCTTTTCCATGTTTAATTACTCTGTTCCTCTATCAAAGGTAGGTTTGTGCTATTATATAGTAAGATTTTTCTCTATAATTTATCTGATTTTACTGCGAGCCATCCTGAGCCTCTTCTGGGGCGGACAGCATATAAATCAAGCAAACAAGCAAAACAAACACAGACAACATTTTCAACTGCAGAGAGAGGATTCAGTCATGGTACTTTACTTCCCCTGCCCAAGTCACACACACTTTTTTATAACAGATGCTGTTTGGAAATATACATGCCTGTCTATATTTATATCATGCTTCTGTTCCATAGTATCTGTAACACCCAAGAAACCTCTTCATTACCAGTGTTTGCTTCCAAGTCGTATCAGTGGGGCTTTTGAAACTAAATCACTTATTCTTCTCCTGCATAAAACTTTCTCCTATTCAACCCACTAGTACAGCACAATTACCAAGGCTGTTTCTACCTTAATGTCTACTCCCTAACTAATAGGAGTCCCAGTCATTAGGGCAGCTTTGCTCAGGTCAGGGCACAGCTTTTAATTAGAGGTTTTTTTCTGCTCCTGTTTTACAAATCAAAGTAGGACTTTCCCCAGCAACTAACAATGAACCCAAGAACCTAAGCCTGAAGTTTAACCTCAAGTGACTTGGAATTAAACCAAGACCAAGCCACTGTCTTGCTATCTCAGATCCTGGTTTGCAAAGAACCATACCTGTCCAAGTCACTCAGATTATCACTCGGTGAACCCAGTCTATCAGGCAACCTCCTTCGCTCTGATGAGCCAGTGCAATACCGATCATTCCCAACAGTAATCCGCAAACTCTGCTCCAGCGAAGACTCAGAACGGAGGCTTGGAGAATGTCTCTGCAACGGGAAAGAACACAAGCCAATCAATTACAAAATTGTATGCTGTGTCACAAAAACAGCAACTGAGTCTATCCTGCTCAGCATATTAGATTTGGGGTGGGTGAATTGATAAGAAATATGCTAAAAGTACAATTATTCTATTTATTCCAACTACCACGCAGTTTAAAAAAAAAAGGGGGGGGGGGGGGGGAGAAAACTGAGCATAGCTACAGCAATCCCACATGCAACTAACATGGGCTCACTATTAAACTGAAAATACCACTAAACTGCCATTTAAAGCAGTGGAGAAGGGTGTGGGGGGAGGAAGAACAGAGAAGAGGAGAAAAGTTGCTCAAGAAATCCCAAAATTACTACTGTGATCCTTTTTGTAGGTGACAGCCAACTAAATAAACACCCTGTAGCTTCTATACATTTGTAACAGAAACAACTGGACAGATCCTTTTGCTATAAGGAGACCCACTTGTCAGTAGCACTAGTAAAACCTGAATAGCTAGGGCTCCAAAAGCAAGCCTGCTAATTAACTAAATAGGAAGAGGAGGTACTACCTAAAGGAACCCTTAGGATGGTTAATCTATACGAGCTGAACTGGACTCTGATGAAGGTTCACATTGGCAAGATCCTTTCTAAACACACAGTTTGTAATGTAGAGATGTACAAGTATGGGAAGTGAGGTATAGATGCACTTTCTTTTTTCCTCATCAGATGCTCTGCACCTGCCCTGTACAGCTTTGTAAAAAACCATTATTTTCCCCTACCTCTCCTCAAGGAGACATTATTACACCTTGATGAGCCACCTTCCCCAGACCCCACACTAAAATTACTATCCTATCTGAAGACTGGATAGGAAAATCTTCAGAAGCTTATCATCTAACCAATGGCTGAGATCACTGCTGATGGGTTGTGATGCCGCAATATCACCAAGGCTGAGCTGCACCTACCCCATGATTTTATAAAGGCATTTCCAAACTGTTGTTCTACCATCAATAGTAACAAGTTGAGTCTTTGCGTAGACCAGGTTTCTGAAAGTACTGACATTGCCAATATGCTTCCTTATTATCAAATTGTGATTCAGGCATGTAAAACAACTCCTCAGTGTAAAAATGCAGACCTGCGCTTGGGTAATATTAAATGCCCGCAAACTTCATTAATGCAATTACAGCTGTCCAGCAGGGTCTACCCTGCCCTTCCAGAATGTGGAAAGTTACTGAACTTAAACCTCTGAAAGTCAGGAAATAGAAATGTAAGGGTACATGCCAACAGACAACAGTTGACTCTGTCCCTTGGAGTTTGCAAATAACCATTGGAAATAATTCTGGAAAGAAAGTGCTGAGCATGAATAAGATGTAATGCACATGTTAGGCTAGAACCCAAATTTGTGGAACACTTATCTGCACAAATGGCAATCGCCTTCACTGTGGATCATATGGCTCTATTGAAAGTTGGACTGATAAACTAAAGCAGAATGGCAAGGGTATGTGAGAGGTGCACATCCACTTCAGCACTGAATTTTATAGGTTGTGCCTGCAGAGGCAGACAAGAGTCTCCTAGAACTGTCAGCAGCCTGGATGTACAATGATCACCAGGACTTAGTGAGGGATACATAAGACTACATCTCAGAAGGAAGGATTCCCTGAGAGGCAAAGGAGAAATGAAGATAACGGTAACTCTGGGGTGCTTCATATATTTGAGCACAGGCCAGTTGTAAGCAGCTTCTATTTAATACACTTGACCTCAATCAAAGTTTTGGTTTAGCAAAGCAGCATTAGACTTTGTTCTGCAGTGTTCATATGCTGTGCTCCCAAAGCATCCCACAGCATCTATAAAGGCAGTGTGCCAGCATGAGTGTCACTGGGATGCGGCAGCATCCTTTGAAGAGGGCAGAGTGGAGACAACATGCGGGTGATGTCTACCTAAAGTTTGTATTCCCCAGTTTTCAAATATTTAAAATTTAGCTACTTTCTACAGTCTGGAAAGATAGGAGGCACAACTGAGCAACTTTAACCCTGAAGTAATGAAGTTTTCAGTGACATATTTTTTAATAATTTCTCTGATATCCCATGTATGACAGCTCTTTTCTCCCCATTCACTACCCCTGGTCACGAGATAATGATTACTTTTGTCCACAGAATGCACTGCCTGCATGACAGTCCCTTCACATCCCCTTCACCCTCTCTCTGCGTCTGCTCTGCTTGTCCAAAACAGCCTCTCTTCCTCAGGGCTCCTCTTCAAGGAGAAGAAAGGAAGAATGGAGTCAAATACACATAAAGGGCATGAATACAATGGTTATGAAGAGAGAAGACCCCATGTGCCACTGTGAAGCTCTGACTGTTCCTTTCCATTCTGTTAATCACTGTACTGGTTCCCACACCACAAACCTTTCCTACATCACATCCACTACTATATTCCCTGCAGTCCTGACCCCTCCCCCGAATAGACCATCTCCACCTTCTTCCTTGATAATCCATGTCTGGCAAGGTTGGATGGACTATCTGGAGATGGAAAGGCTCCAAGGAGGGTATATGCAGGAAAGAACAGAAGAATGGAAAGGCCTATTCCAACTCCTGACACAGTGCATAGAAAAACAGCTCTGCCTATCCTTTATCTACAGCACAGGAGGCTCAAGGGTGTAAAATGGCCCATTCATTTTTATGAGACAATCAATCCCCTGAAGACAAATTTTACTTGGAATCACTTGGAGACCTGCCCCGTTCCTCTCTGTACAGTATTCCCAACCCCACCATCTTTAATATTTAAGTGTCTCACTCAATCAATGAAAAAACAAAGAAAGGAACTTTTAACACCCTTTAAGAAGACAGGGACCATGCAAAAAGAATCATATGGAAGAGTCTACAACCCTCTCAAAAGAGGGGCATCCAAATCTCAGCTCCTGGGAGACAGAGAGAGAAGCTGGTTAAAACAGAGGAGCAGGGAGAAGGACTCAAACTGCCTATATCCAGGCTCAAACAGGGGATGGCCAGGAACCCCCAGATCCTACAGTTCACATCTAGAGGAGCAAAAGGGAATCATTCTGTATAGCAGAGCAGTGTCCCCAAGATCCTGATATGCATGAGTAGTATGGAGTACTACTCAAACTGGGCCACTGTATATGCCCTCCTTCCCATGCCTCAGTTCCAATAATCCCCTCCAGCCTCTCACTTTAAGCCCCCCTCAAACTCCTTTCCATTACCCTCCAATTATTCCCCTCCTTCAGGTTACCCCCATTCTTCCTGCTAAACCTTCCCTATTCCTTCAATCCTCAGTTCCCAAACATCTCCCCTCCATGTGTCCATACTCATGAACTGCTCCAACTATCCGCCTTCCCTTGTTCAACACCAAAAAAGTTAAGGTATAAGAAACTGGAAACAGTAGCACCAATACACGGTGTCTATCAGCAACTCCTTGACCAAATGACCACTAAAGGAAGGGCTTGTACTCACAGCACAAGTGCAATTCACATTTTTTTTTTTTAAATACTGTATTTACTTGATTCTAAGACAAGGTTGTTTCCCCCATTTAACATGGGGGGTGGGAAGAGACAGGCTGGGGGCAGAGGTGGCAGGGGGCAGGCACAAGCAGCTTGATCTCTCCATACCACTTACCCCCTTGCACATGGGGGGAGGGGGTCAATTAAAGACAACCTTCCAATCATTAGATTCTAGAATCATCGGGGAGGTCATCTTAAATTGAGGGTCATCTTAGATTTGGGCATATTCAATAATGTGTCACACTGAGCCACATGGTCCTTCTGACAAGAATGCATCTAGAAACCTCGTACTTCAATAGAGCCCTACTCTTGCCAACAGTGCACCATTTAATCTCTTTGGCTCAGGAACTTGGCACTAGCTCAGGGATTCTCTAATTTTTTTAGATGCAAGGCATCCCTCGACAGACGAGGCACCCCTTCAAAAATGTTAGGTCTTATTTTTCACTCATTTTGCAACTATAGAAAAACAATAGGGCAATTCTTCTATTGCAAAGAACTCAGAAAAACCGCACCAGGGCAGAATAGTTTTGACACTACAGATTCCTATTTGAAACCTCTGGGTTTATCTTGTGAATCATTTTTGCATGTCTAGCTGTGTAAACACTTCACAGCACTCTGTGGCAGTGCAAACACTGCATGTCACCCTGTGGCACCCTTAAAAGGATCTGTATGCACCCTGTGGTGCGGTGGCTGGTTGAGAATCACTGCCCTAGCCAATCCAAGCTTCAGAAGTCAATAACTTTGTCAGTGCTGCTCCATCAAATGAGCAATGAATGCTATGCACCAGCAGAGAAAAATCCCAAACTCCTGAAATCAGCTGGGGGACAATTAATGCTTTATTTGTGCCACAGATGCATGCAAAATAACATTAGAAGAATTAGCTGATTTTGTAGAATGCTGGATTTGGGGGCATGGAAGAACTGAATCTCAGGGAAATCTTGCTTAAAAGGACTCTGAATTTGGATTCCAAAAACCACCTAGCACCTCCATAAAGTTCAGCAAATTTCAACAAGCCAGGTAAGCATATGGGTTTTACACAACATAAAAACTTGTCCATCCCTTAAACAGCAAGTGATGCTTAACTGCTAAAGCATATGGGATCTCCTCCTGTAAGCATGTTGTTAACCAACACCATGCAAGATTAAATCTTTCTTGACAAGCAATGCACGTGCGTAAGTGAATGTAGTATTTCTAGGACAGAACACCCATCCTACAATCACAGTACCACACAGTAACAAGAGGAAAGCCAGTAAACAGAGTTGGACTGCCATGGAAAGATCAAATGGGAGTTTTGAATGACAATGAAACTATCCCCAGCTGGAACAGTCAGAGAAAATCCAGAGGTTCACATGCCCAAACCTCAACCTGAAGAGCCTGGATGGAAAGGTCTGACACCTCACTAAAGGGTATAAATCTTTCTGAGCACAGTCTACACACACATGCAAAAATGTAACAGAAAATGAATCTTAGATGGCATGCGGAGGTCCCTTCCAGCTCTGCTTCTCTTAAGACTGTCACAAATCTATCTCCTGTCTTAGGCAGGATAATCCCTATTCAAACCATCCTATTCAAATCCATGGTCTAACCTATTAGCAGGACAACTACGCAGGCTTCCTGCCCCTCTCCCTGACACATGCCCATGGTAGAGAATTTGCTCTGAAGGCTCCTATTAGACTTTGGGATTGGAAGCAACCTGGATCCAGCACCTGTTAGGGAGCCACAAGTCCCAGGCCAGGACAAATGGTAGGAAGTACCAGGATCAACTGCATGCCCTGTCATATTTAAAGGAGATCCCTTTGCCTGAAGAAAAGGGACTTGGTGCTTGGTTGCTTAGGGGAAGACCAAGCTGGAGAGAGAAAGCCTGCAAGTGGGTGAATATTGAGCAGGGGAGTTAGGGGCACAGCCTCCAAACCAGAAGGTCCTAGACCTTAAATGCTGGAGGATGCAAGTGGGAGAGGAACAGTGGCAAACCCCGCCCCCCCCCAAAAAATAGGAGGAACACAGGTTCCTCTCCCTTTCAGCCTCTGTTCTCTATGCAACAGGTCTGTTTGACATATAAAGGGGAACACGGGCTTAATGTCCATAGAGCAAGGGTTAGCCCCCCTGTTATCAGGGAGAGCTACTGGGTATGCACCAATTGAATTCAGGGGACAACATAAACTAAACAGGGACAGGTGTGAAGGTCAAAGGTTCAAAACGAAGGCGGGGCGGGAAAAGAGACACACGACAGGACATGACACCAAGCAGAGCATACCAGCCAGCCAGTATCCGCTGGCCCTCAAACAAGTCCTAGAAGCTAGTGGATTCTGCCCAGAGACTTGAATGAATGAGGGACAGGAAAACAGCCTCACCATCCCCAGGGGGTCTCCGCAGCCAGTCTCCTTCCTGGCCAGTTATATAGACAGCTTGCCTAGGGCCAGAAGGATGACCAGGAAGTCCCAGGGTTTGGTGTTGCCAGGGACAGGGAATGTGTAAACACAAAGGTGCAGGGAGACCTGCAGGAGGTTCCAGAGGAGGTGGCAAAGGGGCTGGCTGCAGGGCACCACACTCCAGGCAGGCACATGCCAAGGTTTCCCTCTGACTGCAGAAATGGCAGGTATCAGAGGAACCACCAGCTTAGAACCCTGGTGGCTCATAGTATCAGTCAGAGAAGTCAGGCTGGAAGGGACTTCCAGAGGTCATCTAGTCCAGCATTTCTCAACCCATGGGTCGTGACCCAAAACTGGATCGTAAGAACACATGAAAGTGTGCAAACAAACTTTAACAATGGATTCTCTTTTAAAAGGAGAAAAACATGGGAAACTGCAGCTTTTCCCTTCCAGGCTGGCAAAGCTCCAGCCTGCCAGGGGCTGCTTGGGGCCCCCCATACCCCACACACCCACCCTCTGCCCCACACACTGGGGGGCTGGGGCCTGTCAAGCAGCAGATTGGGAGTGAGGAGCACTAAGTCAGGACTGGCCATCTATGTTTACAAATGGGTTGTGGTACAAGAGAGGTCAAGAACCACTGATCTAGCAAACCCCTGCCCAACACAGGATCATCCCTACCTAAACCATCATCTCAACCAGCAGTTTCCAGTCTGTGGTACACGTACCACCAGTGGTACTCAAACAACCTGTCAGTGGTGCGTATAAAGTAAAGCAATTACTTTATAGGACAAAACTTTGCCAGTGGCACTAAAGGTCGTATTGTTCTAAACTGATGGCGCGCAACGTGTCCGAGCTCAGGAACCGCTGGTCTACACTCGACATCAGACAACCCTCAACCCTGACAGCTCCAGGCCTGACATCCTCACCCACCCCAGGTAAAGCAGGCAGAAACAGGACTGGGGGTGCCCAAGCGTGGCTGCACCAAGCCGTCCCAAGCAGGGGGCCACGCTCCACCGACAGAGGAAGGCAAACCAAACCCTGACCTGACAGCTGGTTAAAATCCCTTCCCGACCCCAAACACCGCAAGCGGCCTGACTGAGCAGAGGGAGCCCGGCACTTCCCAGCCCCAAAATAGGCAGACCAGCCTGACCCCCAGCAGCGGGGCAAGCCCAGCCAGTGCTTCCCAAGCTTTCCCACCCAGGGTCCCGTTTCCCCCCCGCTACCGACGCCGAGGTCGTGACCCACAGTGTGGCAACCGCGGGGCTCCCGGCAGGCGGCCGGACGCCCGCGGCGGCACCCGA
>NW_005842763.1:266154-279117 GCF_000455745.1 Alligator sinensis
ATGACGGCGAGGTGCCTGGCGCCTGGGCCCGGCCCGCTGCGCCTGCGCACCAGCGCCGAACCTGGTCGCGGGCGCACTGGTGGGGGGGAAGAGGGCGGCCCCTGCGAGGCCGCGCAAAATGGCGATGGCCTGGTGCGGGTCACGTGACGGCGCTGGGGGGAGCGTGCCCTCGGCGCGGCGGCGGCGGCGCCTTGCTTGGGGGGGAATGTCCCGTGGGTGCGCATGCGCGGCTAGCTGGGAGTTGCGTCCTGTTTGCTGTGACTTAGTGCCCCCGAGCGGCCGCCCTGCCCCCCGCCGCCGATAGGGGCGGGGTCGGGAGGCGCTGCCAAGAGCGGGGCGGGAGGGCGCGCGCGGTCACATGTGCGTCTGCTTCGCTGCGTCTCTGCTCTGGGGACATATGCACCTATTCTGTACATTATAGAGCGAGTGCTGTGTATATGCATACAAATATCTTCTATAATATGTGTGTGTGTATGTATATACGTGCGTGTGTATCCACATGCAGGTTTCCCTTGCCAACCGCTGGGTTTGGGTTCCTGAAAGTTCCCGTAGTTGGCAAGACAAAAGGGTTATGGGAAAAATGGCAGGTGGCAGTCTGATGCGCAGCCACAGAAAACCGTGGTTACTCAAAACTCTATACTGTGGTAGCCAAAATGGTATATAGATTATTAAGCATAGATACTCAAAACCATGGTTGGCAAGGGAAACCTGTACACATCTTTGCACTGAGTTGTGTGTGTGGGTGTATACACACACAACTTTGCATTGGATGTTGTATATGTGTGTGTAGATACACAATGCCCTCTAACCATATGCGCGCGCATGCGCAATAACATCTTTGTGTTGGTTGTTACTAGTTTGCAGAACTCAGCCACAATGTGTGTGCGTGCACACATTTTACAGTATATATGTTTTACATACATAAAATATATGTATTGTACGCAATATATTTATAATGTACACAATATATGTATATAAACCAGACATACACTGTAAAACACACATCTTTTACAGTGTATATCTGTTTGTGTGCACACACATTGTGGCTATGAGTTCTGCAAATTAGTAACAGCCAATGCAAAGATTTTATTGCTTATACACAGAAACAGAAACTAGTAACACCCAAGGCAAAGACACACAAACAGAGAGAGTGAGTGTGTGTGTGTGTATCTGCCTGACAGGGTTTTTTTCAACCCAAAAGCTTGCTTAATTTTTTTTTTCTAGCTATTTAAGTTGGTCTAATAAAAGATACCAGATTCATCCAAAGAACCTTGTCTCTCTAAACCCAGTAACCCTAGATCTGTGATTCCTAAAGAAGGTGCTATAGCACCCTGGGGTGCCATGAGATCCTTCTGAGGGTGCAACAGGGTAACATGCGGCACTAGCACTGCTGTTAGGTGTGCAAATACCCACATATGATTCACAAGCTAAATCCAGAGATAGTGGCATAACTATGGTGGGGTGACCAGGAAGCTTCCCCCAAGCACCAACTTTGGGAGGTAACAAAAGAAATGGTTGTTGCCAGAGCTGCACAATCAGCTGTGTCATTACTCTTTTGCCCAGAGATATAAAACAGGAATCCATGCTGTTCAAACCATTCTGACATGCTGGGTTCTTTGCAAGACAGGAATTGCTCTGTTATTTTTCCACAGTTAAAAAAACAAGGGAAAGCTAAGAGCTGGTATTTTCTGATGGGAGCTAAGTCCAAAGATGGGGTGCCTTGAGTCTAAGAAAGTTGAGAACCACTGTCCTAGATGATGTAAAACTGGACAAGAGCAATATGGAAGGTGATCCCTTTGCAGGGAATGCCCTGTTTAGTTGGGCCAAAATCAGGAGGTTGTGTGAAATAACAAAAATTTGTTTCGCTATATTCCATTGAAAACCAATAGCTTCTGAATAAAAATTGAGCAGTTAATCTAGAAAGAGAATTGGAGCAAAGGGAAAGAATATATATGCCACAATTATTTTGCAATAACAATATTTCTCCTGACTCAATGTGCTATTGGATAATATGCCTAACAAATTTCAGTATATTCAGCTAGGAAGTTTTTCAGAACAGTCTAAGAGGAAAAAGTATTCTATCTCTAGTTCAGATTAAAAGGGCATGTTTTGATTTTTCCCCAACTAAGGGTATTGTAGCCAAAATGCATGCACCTATCAAACCCTGCAGCAAGAAATTATCCAAAGTGACATAAATTAACAGCTGGGAGAGAGATTTAGGTACAGAAATCTCAGAAGTAGAGATAAAACAATTAATTAACACCCATATTCTGCCTCCTCTTCTTTGGCAACAAGAGACCTTGGTTAAATTGCTGCACTGAACATACCTTGCTCCATCTAGACTTAACAAATGATCCAGATTATACTCTGAGCTGCATTGGTAGGTCTTCATGCAAAAAGATACCTTCACGCACAGGGTTTCCGCCTATTACTGCAAATTTTCCATCTCAGGATATTTGCTAAGCTTAAAGTCATGGGTTTACTACAAATCTCTATGCATTCACTTCATCTCAGCAGCTGTCAATGCAATAGCCACTAGCCAGAGCATGGAAACAGGCAACTCCACCAAACAAGGGTGAATGGATAGAGAGAATATAGTACATATTCACTATGGAAAAGCTATCTGCTTCACTAAAGGACAGGTATGAGGCATTTTATGCCACTTGTACAACTATCTGATACAATGGTACTCAACTCCTTTTAGACTCAAGGGACCCCTCAGTAGATTTAAGGCACTCGTCTCAAAATGTGAAGATGTAAGTCTATTAAAAAATACAAAGACACTATGAGCCATAGTCCTCTTTTATTGAGAAAAAACTAATAATATCTTTAATGGAAACGACTGAAACGTTTGCGTAGATGATCATAGATTGTACCTCAAAATGTGTTTTTATTATACTGTTCTATTCTAATATTATAAAAGCCTTACCATTTTATTTGCACTCTCATTGGTTGTCTGGCAGCCAATCAGACTGCAAATAAAGTCTGATGGACAGCAGGCGGCGGCAGTGTAGTGGAGCACTGCCATGACAGAGGGGAGGAGCGGGGTGGCAGTGGCAGAGGAAGGGAGCAATGGGCCCAACACGGTGGTGGCAGAGGTGGCAGAGGTGGTGGGTGGAGAGGAGGAGCAGGCCCGATGTGGCAGTGGGGGGGAGAGGGGAAGGAAGGAATGGGCCAGCAGTGGTGGGGAAGGGGAGAAGCACGCCTGATGTGGCGGCAGCAGCAGCAGGGGGCGCGCGGTAGAGGGGAGAAGCAGGCCCAGGCCTGACGCAGAGGGGGAGTGAGGGAGCGGGGCCGGACCCCTAATTATATATATATAATTTTTTGTTTAGTTAAAACAACCAGAGAACTATGTCAAATATATATATTTGACATGGTTCTCTTGTTGTTTAAACTACAAAAAATAGTTCTAAAGAAGTGTTTCCTGATCCAGGCCCTGGTTCTCACAAGCGACTTCCATCACCCCGACATCTGCTGGGTGTGCAATCCAGCAGGCAATCCAGGAAGTTTTTGGAGAGTGTTGGGGACAATTTCTGGGTACAAGTGTTAGAGAGGCCAACTAGGGGTCATGCTTTTCTTGACCTGCTGCTCACAAACTGGGAAGAATTGGGGGGGAATGTAGTAATGGATGGTAATTTGAGTAACAGTGACTACGAGATGATTGAGTTCAGGATCCTGAGGAAAGGAAGGAAGGAGAGTAGCAGAGCAAGGACCCTGGACTTCAGAAAAGCAGATTTTGACTCAGTCAGGGAACTGATGGGCAGGATCCCCTGGGAGCCAGTCTGAGGGGGAAAGGAGTCCAGGAGAGCTGGTCATGTTTTAAAGAAACCTTCGTGAGGGCACAGAGATGAACCATCCAAAGTGCAGGAAGACTAGCAAATATGGCAGAAGACCAGTGTGGCTTAGCAGGGAACTCTTCAGTGAGCTAAAACGCAAAAAGGAATTCTACAAGAAGTGGAAGATTGGACAAACAACTAGGGAGGAGTATAAGAGTATTGATCAGGCATGCCAGGATGAAATCAGGAAGGCCAAAGCATAATTGGTGTTGCAGGTAGCAAGGGACGTGAAGAATAACAAGAAGGGTCTCTCTACAAGTATGTCAGCAACAAGAGGAAGATGAGGGTCCCTTACCAAATGGGGGAGGCAACCTACTGACAGATGATGTGGAAAAG
Source organism: Alligator sinensis (assembly GCF_000455745.1). NCBI lineage: Eukaryota > Metazoa > Chordata > Crocodylia > Alligatoridae > Alligator > Alligator sinensis. The sequence continues at coordinate 270,327 of NW_005842763.1, forward strand.
GCTGAAGTACTCAATGCCTTTTTCACCTCAGTCTTCACAGGAAAGGTCAGCTCCCAGATTACTGCACCTGACAGCACAGTTTGGGGAGAAGATGAGCAGCCAACAGTGGCAAAAGAACAGGTTAGGGACTATTTAAGAAAGCTGAAGTGTACAAGTCCATGGGGCTGGATGCGATGCACCCAAGGGTACTGAGGGAATTGGCCAATGTGATTGCAGAGCCACCGGCCATTATCTTTGAAAAATCATGGTGGTCAGGAGAGGTCCTGGATGACTGGAAAAGGGCAAATATAGTGCCCATCTTTAAGAAAGGGAAGGAGGATCCAGGGAACTACAGACCAGTCAGCCTCACCTCAATCCCTGGAAAAATCACAGAGCAGGTCCTCAAGAATAAAGGTCCCATTTCTAAGCACTTGGAGAAGAAGAAGATGATTAAGAACAGTCAGCATGGATTCACCAGGGGCAAGTAATGCATAACCAATCAGATTGCCTTCTATGATGAGATGACTGGCTGTGTGGATGTGGGAAGAGGAGTGGATGTGATATACCTTGACCTTAGCAAGCCTTTGATAGTGTCTCCCACAACATTCTTACAAGCAAGCTAAGGAAATACAGGTTGCATGAATGGACTGTAAGGTGGTAGAAAGCTGACTGGATCATCGGGCTCAATGGGTAGTGATCAACGATTCTCTGTCTAGTTGGCAGCTGGTCTCAAGTGGAGTGCCCCAGGGGTCAGTCCTGGGGCTGGTTTTGTTCAATATTTTCATCAATGACCTGATAGGATGGAGTGCACTCACAGCAAGTTTGTAGACGACACCAAGCTTGGGGGCATAGTAGATATACTGGAAGGTAGAGCTAAGATGCAGAGAGACCTAGAGAAACTGGAGGATTGAACCAAAAGAAAGCTCATGAGGTTCAATAAGGACAAGTGCAAAGTCCTGCACTAAGGATAGAAAAATCCCATGCGCTGCTACAGGCTTGGGGGCTGACTGGCTAAGCAGTAGTGCTGGAGAAAAGGACCTGGGAGTTACAGTGGACAATAAATTGAATATGAGCCAACAATGTGCTCTTGTTGCAAAGAAGGCTAACAGCATACTGCACTGCATTAGTAGGAGCATTGCTAGCAGATTGAGGGAGGTGATTATTCCCCTCTATTTGGCACTAGTGAGGCCACGTCTGGAGTACTGTGTCCAGTTTTGGGCCCCCCGCTACAGAAAGGATGTGGAGAAATTGGAAAGAGTCTAGTGGATGGCAATACAAATGGTTAGGGGGATGGGGCATATGACTTACAAGGAGAGGCTATAGCAGCCTTCAACTATCTGAAGGGTGGTTGCAAAGAGGATGGAGCTAGACCATTCTCTGTGGGGACAAATGACAGAACAAGGAGCAACAATCTCAAGTTGCAGCAAGGGAAGTTTAGGTTAGATATAAGGAAAAACTTTCTCACAAGGAGGGTAGTAAAGCACTGGAATAGGTTACCCAAGAGGTAGAATCTCCATCCTTAGAGGTTTTTAAGACCCGGGTACACAAAAATGATATAGTTGGGAAATGGTCCTGCATTGAGCAGGGGGTTGGATTAGATGATCTTCTGAGTTCCCTTCCAACCTTCATTTTCTATGATTCTATGATCTGAAGTGGTAAGAAAACGTCTCCTGCTTCAGGGTGTACATAATCACCAACAGATGGAGTCAAAAGGAAAATTTCATTCTGGAGAGGTTACTTCACTGTCAGTCACCTTGGAGTTTCTCACATCTCCTGAAGTATGTGGTAGTATTGGCTACTGGCAGGGATGGACTCAGGGTCCTTTCTAGTGCAGCAAGAGGTATCTTCTTGTGTTCAAACACACAAGTTAATGTTGCAATGGAAATCTCTGCTTTTAAAATTCCCATTTTTTTTTTAACTGGGTAAGGAGCTAAGAGAGGTTCATCTGTTTTAATTAGCAGGTTGGAACATGAGGGTTTGCAGTTGAGGATGTGATGCTTCATTTGCCAACTCAGAGTGAACCTTGCCTACTCCTAGGGATACATGCTCCAGAGCACATTGTACTTTTTGAAACACAAGTGGGAGTAGCCTCAAAAAGGTTACCAGGCTTACTATAGTACCAGGGTAAGGCATGTGTGCCAGGTGGGTAAAATTAGATTGAATTGCACGCAAAACTCACTGCCCCACCTTAACTGTTTCTGAATGAGTGCACTGCTACACAAACTCAGGAAACATGATTAAAAAATGTCAACCATCCAAGCATGCATACACTGTTTGTGCACAGAGTTATTTTTATTGCCCTTATCCACCATCTCCACTTTTCTCCTAAAGTGCGTTACATTCTCTCATGACTTATCTTTAATTCAACTATAAGCCCTCAGAGGTAGAGACTTCATTTTTTGCATATGTTTGTACAGTTCCAGGCACAATGGGCTCCCTATCCAAACCATCCCATATAAACCATAATCTAAACTCTATATAAGACTACAAATTCTACATAAGACTAGTTAATGTGAAGAAACATCATGTGTCAGTTCCAATTAATTACTGTCATTGTTTTTCATATTTGTCAAAGCACCAAGTCCTGTTCTGTGACAATATAATTAAACTACTATACTACTTAACATTTATAACCAGAATAATGTAACAGTTACAAAAAAAATCCCCAAACTATACTTTGCTTACTAATAAAAAAACCCCAAATGACCTTTTTAGTGCCTGGAAGTCAAGGAAAGAGTTTTATAAGCTTTAAAAAAAGTCCAATGAGAGAAAGAGAAAGAAAGAGTGAGAAATACCCTATATCAGCAGTTCCCAATCTGTAGTATGCATAACACCTGTGGCACACAGGCAACCTGTCAGTGGTATGCATTAGCAGATTTATTATTTATATGACAAAAAATTGCTGGTGGTACTTAAGGTTGTATCATTTTAAATTGGTGGTGTGTAATCTGTCAGAGTTTGGGAACCACTGCCCTACCGGCTTTTAAGCTGCCTGTACACCCATTGCATCCACCTGCTTTTCTTAAGCAAGCCACCTTAAAAGTTAAACAAAAAAGAAAAAAAATATTAAAACCCCCAGAAGCACCTCTCTATCTTTTCCCCTCTCCTCCCTCAAGTCTTAGATAATATTTATGCTGACATCGTCTAAAAGGTGTCCAAAAACCCAGAACACCCCCATGCTTTCCTTCTCTGTTCAGAGGAAGTTTTGAGGATAGCTCCTGATGTTGTTTATTCTTGATGTACAGGGCATCTGAAAGCTGAGTACCATTTATTACAGGTACAAAAATGTACAAAAATCTTGCTCTTCATTCTGATGACAGAACCTCTCAAAAGGCAGACAAAAAGGAAACAGATATTATAGGCCAATGGTTGGCATGCTTTCTGAGCTGCAGACCAGTCAGCCCTCAGAATTTACCATAGGCCACCAAGCATCTTTACTACCAAATATTTTAACTGAGGTATCCCAAAGCAGTCTTCAGATTACACACCATGGCCTCAAAGATCACCAGAGACTTGCAAAATGCAGTTACAAGCTACTCCCATAAATTGTATGACAGAAGAGAAAAGGTCCTTCTGTCTGAAATAAATGACTCCATTCTATGTTTCCTACATACTGGCATACTGCCCTGTTATCCTGTTGTGTATCACTTAACAATGCCAGTGAAGAGACATTATGCCCTGGCTATTATTCCAGTTCTAGAAGACACACAACTGACTTAGCTAGGCTGACAACCTGCTGTGGGATTCAATTCAAGATCTTTAGGTGTTCTCATTAGTACTGAAAATTGGGTAATAAGGGCCAATCCATATCGTTGCAGAATCAGTTGAAGATGTTCAGCACTTCACAGGATCAGGACCTAAGTTTTGCCATATGCTTGGAAAACCTAGGGTCCCTACAGGATTTGCAAAGGTGTTTGAAAAAGTCCTACCCTTGATGCCCCAAAATTTCATAGAACAAGGGTGTTGCCACTTGGTCTTCTGTGCTAATAGTTTGGACAAGCAAATGTCCTTTGCAAATCCAATGTTTATCTTGGTCTGAAGAACTTCCAACCAGGTGTTGCTGAAAAGAGACACTGTAGCCAATTGAATGCAGAAAGCAGTGTTGGTAAAACAGGGGGTGTTTTTGGTTTTGTATTTTCTTCCAGCTCAGTGCTGAAGGTGAAGCTTACTTTAAAACACTGAAGAATGTGGAAAGTGACAGAAGGACTAAGAATTAGGAAGTAAAAGGGAAGAAAGTAAAATGGAAGGAATTAGCAATAGAATTCAGAGAGAATGAAAAGGGAAATGAGAACAGGAATCATGGTTTGTGTTTGGCTCATAAGCTCTAAGGAACAGATAGAAAAATTACAGGAAAAATGTGAAATCTTGATTTTTAAGTCTGTTTTACCTTCATAAAGCTGAGCAAAGACTGGTCTAGCCACAGCAGCCCCTAGTATCTTTGGTAGTTATAAGAGCAAATATTTCTTTCTGACTAGGCAGAACTGTATGTTTGCATCTGTACATGAGTATGACATGTAGTACAGTATTTCCCCCTGATCCCTGAATTTGGCATTAGTTTTGTCTATAGAACGCAGAGAGAAATGTGTATGTTGTGCCTTCAGATAAAAGAGAAGGAAACATGTCAGAAAAATGTTTCAGAGACAGCCAGGGGAGTAAGCAAGCCTCCCCCATGTCTGACATTGTAGGATTGTAGGTCAGTTATGCTAATGGTAGAGCCCTAGCTGGGAGACAAGAAGCGCAGCCTTTCTCAGAGCATTTTCTTGTGATAAAGGAAATGTTGATCGTTCTGGAGCTGAGCCATGCCGGTGCTGCTGTCTGTTCAGATTCAATACAAGTTTCCCTCGCTTTATGCGGGTTCTGTATGTAAGAATTCGATCTTATGCGATGACCTTTTTTATACCAAAAATTCATTATATGCAAGGTACATTCACTCTTATGCGATCAGTGTGGTGGAAGCCCACAGTCAGATCCTTTGTGTGGTGCACTGTGGGAGTGATGCCATAGGCAGAGAAATAAAAAATTATTTGAGGGGGCTGAGCAGAGTGGTGGTGCCCAGGCCCCCTACAGCGCTGACCCCTGCAGCCCGGCCCAGTCCGGTCCCATCAGCGCAGCGCCCCAGGAGCTGTGAGCCGTGAAGCTGCCCAGCAGCAGCACCCATGGCTGCCGCTCAGGGAAGCTGGTGCCTGTGCTTCTGAAGCTGCAGCTGTGCTTGTGTGTACTGTCTGCTGTTGCTGAATACCAAGATTGTCTTGTAAAAGCGGTAGCAATGGGTCTGGGGATCAGTACAGTCAAGGCCTTGGAACTATACCTATTTGTTACATTGTAAAGTGGGTTCCCTTTATGCAAATTTGAGTTATGCACCATTTACAGGAATGCATGTACAGAATAAAGCGAGGGAAACCTGTATTAACCAGTGCATGGGATGAGGGAAGAAAATACTTTCAGTCACACCCAAGTTGTGCTGGAGGGATATCATGTCATCAGTCCTAGAATAGATTCCTAAGGGAAGTAGCCGAAGCATCGTCACTTGAAACATCTGATACAGACTGGTCAAAGCCATGGAGTAAAGACTGTAGAGAAAAACTGCATCCCCCCAAAACTAACTAGGACCTATTTCTTCTCTGTTTCTAATGTTGTGATGGTAAATGCTAGATGTATTACTTACAAAAGCGGACAAGCCTATGTTCTATGTTGCATTTAACCCAAATCAGAGAAAACAAAAGCGTAACATAAAATGGCAATAGGCCAGGTTATTATGAGAAGGGGCGGGGAACCTGAAGGGGGAAAAGACCATTTATACTACAGTCCTGACTCTGCTCCCATTAGAGTCAATGTGTGCAGAATACAGATTAGTGAGTTCATAGCAGTTATGTTAGACTGGTAGTTTCCTTTGGTGGGGGGACGGGGCAGGGTTAATGTGTTTTTTTGTTTGCTTGGGTTTGAGGGGGGTTGGGGGGTTGTTTGTTTGTTTTGCTTTATAACTATATATGCATGTGTGTAGGTAATACTGGTTGAAGCAAAGAATGCTTGATGGTACCTAAAAGCTGCATCTTATTCACTCCATGTTGAGCAAGATCAACCAGAGCTCAGGGTACAACAGGCAAGTTGGAGGACATCAGAGATGTTCTAAAGTCTGGTTGGAATGAAAACATCTTGGGGGAGTGTTCTGAGAAAATACACAGCATGCTTAATTCTGGACATCTTAGAATTTATTTTGATGCCTCATAAAGACATGGGAAGCTTTTCTATTTGAAATGAGAGACTTAAAAAAAACGAAGAGATGTACTGTTTTATTTACCAGCAGATGCATGCAAAGACATCCCTTATTTGGGGCCTTAAGATTCCCCTTAACAGAATATTAATTTGCTTGTACTTCCTTTTACTAGAGCTCATGTAAATCAACAGCAGGAAGCCATTTGCTATGTCTTGAACATGAAAACTTGCTTACTTTTAAAGTAGCCTTACTTAACGCAGTAAACAATATATACAGACAAGCACATACCGAGGAATATAGCACAGGTGGTTGGTGGTACAAAAATGAGAATTGTGACCTCCTGCACATGAGTGTTAAGATTTATGACTGGGGGAAGCCAGGATATATAGACACTAAATGTAACAAGTGTATGAGTTTACTAACAATAGCGCTAAAACCAGGATAACACACAATTGAATAGGAAGTAAATCCTTTTTTCCTAGCCCCTTAGCCCCTTAGTAATAATACTTTATCTTTACATACAGCTAGTGAGGGCAGTAGAAGCCCACAATCGTGGTCCAGTCTTTCCTTGTCTTCCTATTTACAGAATGGTTTGTGCAGGGTTGCCTCTGAGGGGAGTGCCACAGCTCAGTCCTTAAACTACCAATGACCCCAGCTGAAAGCCAGCCTTCTCATGTGAATGGACAAGATAGTAGTGAAGAAGCATAGCTACCACTTGCAGAGAAGGGGCCAGCAGAGGGAGGTATATGGGGATGCAGCTCCATGAGACACTTTACTGCACAGTAGGGGATGAGGGGCTTGGCTGGCAGCCGCCTGGGCTCAGGCCTTCCTGCCCAACTTACCATGGTCCCCGGGCACCTGTGCACTCCTGACCCCTGATCTGAGGCCAGGCAGCACACAGACCCTGGTACAGAGCACCTTATCTCATAAATGTTGCAAACTCTCACAAACAGCTTCTTTCTCATGACTCTGCAGGCCCTGCAGCTACATGTGGGGGAGAGGCTGCTGCTGGCAGCCAGGATGTGGGCTGAGGGTCACCGCCATGCATACCCAGTGCCCTGCAGATGCTCCAGCTCCACAGGAGGAGGACCCAGGACCACACCTTCCTCCTGAACTGGCTTCTGACAGCATCAGAGGACCATCTGGCAAACGCATGGGCCTGGTGGGCAGAGGACATCGCCGGACTTTGAATTCCAGGTGCAGCTCCTGGCCCTGGAGCACGAGCATGTGGAGGCCCTGTGGGAGCAGAGTGTGCTCATGCCCAGGGCAATGGAGTCCATGGAGGACAACCACAGGGTGTTGGACACCATCCTGGCCCTGGTAATCACCTTCGTGCCACCTGCTGTCCTGCCCCCAACCAGAGCCCCACCTGGCCCCTGGCAGCCACCCACTGCCTAGTAGCAGGCCCCTTCATGGGCATGGGTAGAGGTTCAACGCTGCCTCCATGGGCCAGTAGCACCTACGCTGGCCCCCGCCCTGGGTTCCCCGGCACCCAGACCCCTGCCTGGACCCATGCCCACTGCTCATCTGGCTTCACACAGGCATGGAGCCAGAGCTGCTTGCAGTAGGTCGAGGACTGCACACTAGCCCTGCTGGCCCTGAACACTGGCTGCCAGAGGGGGAGCCACCCACACCAGGGGACCAGTGGCTGCTGTCACTCCTGGGCAAGCCCCCTGCCCAGCGGGCTCACTGCAGCGTGCACATTCATAAGGGAATGGTCAGAGGCTGAGGTGCTGACCGCCTGTCCCCATGCTCCTCCCCCCTAGGTGCCCCCATCCCACAGCTGCCCACCCCTGGAGGGCAGCCACACAAATCACCACATTGTAAATAGTTTGCACTGGGAAGAGGGTGTTTTATTGTTGGTGGGTAAAGGGTGTTTTATTGTTGGTGGGTGGGGTGGGTGGTAGAGGGGCTCTGTTGTTGGGGGGGTCTGTTTGTTGGGGAAGGGGGGTGGCTGTTTGGTGTGAGGGGAATAAAAACTATTGTTCTGAGTGCAGGAGGAGGTGGTCAGCTAGTGCTTTTTGCACCCAGTGCCCTGGTCCCTGCTGTTGGGTATGCGAGCACCCTCTCCAGGGGGTCTACTACTGTTGCTGTCACTGCTGCTACAGGTGATGCTCCTGCTGCCAGGTGTCCTCTGCCCACTGTGCCTCCTCCACCCAGGCTCAGCTTCCTCTGGGCCTCACAGATGTTATGCAGCATGCAGGCTGCGACAATGACCCAGGGGATGCTGTCTTTGGTGAACTCAAGGTGGGCAGTGAGAGTGTGCCAGTATTCCTTGAGGCGGCAAAAGGCACACTCCACCAGGGCACTGGTCCAGCCCAAGCACTGGTTAAAGTGGGTCTGGTGGGAGTCCAGCCAGCTGGCATAAAGCCGCACAAGCCAGGGCAAGAGCAGGTAGGCGGGGTCCCTGATGAGGAGGGGCAGGACCACCATGGTGCCCAGCTGCAGGTCTGACACTCTCGATGTGAAACGCCCACTCTGCACCAGAGTGCAGGTAGTTGCTGTGCCTGGGGGAGCCAGTAGGACCCAGACGTCCATGGGCCAGCCACTGGTGTGCGTGGCAGGTCAGCAGGGCCAGTGTAGTGGCAGAGGGGGGCC
>NW_005842763.1:279127-280339 GCF_000455745.1 Alligator sinensis
GGGCTGGAGCAGCCATAGTATGTGGAAGCAGTCAGCAATGAGACAGCTGCCACATACTACCTCTGTGCTGTATACTCTACTCCTGGCCAGGGAAGTGGCTAGTCAGGGAGCAGAGAGCAGGGCTGGCTTTTCAGGATAATTGCTGGCTGCTGGCAGTAGTGGCCAGAGCCTCAAGCTCCTCCTGGTGACAGCAGGTGCCCATTGCAGGGCTGCAGGAAGTGGGAACGGTTTGATGCTAGTAGCAAATCTGCTCCTACATTCCTGCGTGTGTAGACGCCTGCCCAGGAGTGTTTAGTTGCGAGTAACTTACAGTACTGCCAATCCCACTGTGCTAAAAATCGTAAGATGAACTCTTAAAAAATCAAGAAGTTGGCACGTAAATCATGAGATGCTATTTTTGAAGTGTATGTGTGGGGGAGAGTTATTTGTGAAGGTCTTGGGGGCTGTGGGTGTGTGTAAGGGGTTTGGACCCCAGAGAAGGGGGTCCTCACACACCCTGGCAGGAGGAGTACTGTGGGTCAGGAGTGAGAAGCAGCAGCAGGGCTGGGTGGGCTGTGGCTTGGGAGTGAGGAGCAGACAGACAGAGACACAGACGCACAGAGACACTAACAGACACACAGACAGCACCCAGCTGGTAAGTGGAGGGAAAGGGGCAGGGTGGAGAGGGAAGAGGCGTGGGGGTGCAGATTGAGGCCCCTGCGGTGAGGGAGGGAGTGAGGCAGGAACAGGGGAAGGAGTGAATGGAGCCCTGGGGCTGGGGCGGGTTATCCAGAGGCACAGGGGAAGGGTGCTGGCCCCCCCAGCAATGCATACCCCCGGGGTAGGCATGGGGGCACACGCCCCGCACGGAGCAGAAGCAAGCTGCCCGCTGTGGGCTGGGTCTCTGCACCCTGCTGCCTTACCCCAGGAGCTCAGCCATGCAAGGACATTGCCACCCACTGGGCGAGCAGGGGACATGGGGCGCATTGGTTGTGCAGCGCATCCTCTGCTCGCCCAGTGGCAGGAGGCACACTGGGGTCATGCGGCTGAGCTCCTGGGGCAAGGCAGCAAGATACAGAGCCCTAAGCACACAGGAGGCAGCATGCCTCTGCCCCCCACTCCCCGGCGCCTCTGGATGAGCTGCCCCGGCCCCAGGGCCCCATTCAACCCAGTCCCTGCTCCTACCCCACTCCCTCCCTCATAGCAGGAGCCAAGAGCTCCCTCCCCTTCCCA
>NW_005842763.1:280349-283017 GCF_000455745.1 Alligator sinensis
CTAGGAAAATCCAGAGATCTGAGGGCTGAATCAGGAGATCACGAGTCGGAGTTATTTTGACTTTGAAATCTGGAGTCTCGCAATGGTTTTGCGACAGTTGGCATTACTGAGTTTACTCACAAATAAACTGATCATGGATCAAAAGCATATATAGACACACCCTGGGTAAAGAAAGTTTGATCGTAAAGCAGATTTCTTCTCATGTTGGACAGCTTGGCAAAAACAAGATAAAAGAGAAGTGAAGTGCAAAGTGCATCAAGGCTCTATCAGGTGCCAAACAGGCTTACCTGGGAGACCAAGAAGAGAGGGCAGACTTTCTGAGGCAGTTGATACCAGCCTTGGGGCTATCCTCAGATCTCCACCCTCCGAAACCCCTGGAGAGACTTTTTGGTAAGTGCCAGCTCTTAGCAACAATCCCTTTCTCTCCCACTCTTTCTTTCAAGGAACCTAAAATAAGATATGCTGGCCTGCCAGTCTTTGTTCCTATCTCTTCTGTTTTTCAGTCCCTCAGCCAGATTGTTTTGTTTTCATAGACAGGAATACTACTGGCATGTTGCTTCTTCAGCACCATTGATAATATTGAAATTTATTCTTGCAAGCTCCAAGGATGCTTTACTCTGTGCAGTGAATGTGGGTTGGAAAGGTTGCTGTCTGCAAGGAGCAGCTTACATTCAAGGACAGAATTACTACTTTGTGCAGAAATGGAGGGGGTGGACATAGCCTGGCCTTGGAAGAATAGAAAGAGAACTTGGGGAAGGGGGATATCCAGAGCCTCAGTACTATAAACTACAGTTCTCCTCTACCAGCTAGTGTTTTATACTGGGTGGGAAAGGATCTCTTTATATTCACCTATCGTTCTGTTCCCTGACTGGTGCATCAGCAGTCTCATGCTGGATAGGGTAAACTGGAGATCCTTGTGTGTCTCCCAGTTCTCTCTGTCTCAGCTGGAAAGCAGAGCCTGTGCTTTTATAGGTAAAGCTGTGCTCTGCATTCCTTGATGGTGCCTGTATCAGGTTATCTATGCTCTAGGCCAGGGATTCTCAACCCTTTTTTGGACTTGGGGCACCCCTCATTGGATCTGAGGCACCCCTGCATAACTTTGGTGAATTGAGTGGCACCCAGTTTCAAAAGCTGATTTATATGTTATGGTGCTTCCTTCCTTCCAGAGGGGGCAAGCAGTGAGGGTTGGGGATTGACCAGGCAGGGACAAGCCTGAGCTTGCATTTATCTGCTTATCTCTTTACACCTGGTGGCACCCTTCAAAGAAGCTGGCAATATGCTGGGAAACATCCTGATTGGGAAACACTGCTCTAGGTAAAGACATGTACACAGCAGTTGTGTTGGTGTAGACTAATTTACAGTGCTGTCAGATAGTCATAGATTCATAGATTGTAAAGGGCTGGAAGGGACCTCAAAAGATCATTGGGTCCAGCCCCCTGCACTAAACAGGAAAGACAACTGGGGTCAGGTGGACACCCTGACTGCGAAGCAGTTTTTCCTAGAGTTGAGCCTGAAGCAGTCTTCCAGGAGTTTGTGGCCATTACTCCTGGTTTTCCCCAAGGGTGCTCTGGTGAACAGTTGTTCACCAAGCCCTTGACATATTTCCAAGTTCCTCAGCCTTTCCTCATATGGCTTACCCTGCAAGTCTCTGATCATATGGGTGGCTCTTCTCTGGACTCTCTCAAGCTTGTCCACATCTTTGTTGAAGTGAGGCACCCAGAACTGGACTCAGTACTCCAGCTGTGGCCTCAACAATGCCCAGCAAAGTGGAAGAATCACTTCCTTGGTTTTGCTTGAGATGCATTGGTTGACGCATGCCAGAGTATTGTTTGTCCTACTGGCTACAGCATCGCACTGACAGCTCATTCATACTATAGTCTATTATTACCCCCAGGTCCCTTTCAGTCGTGGTGCTAGTCAAATTGGCGCCACCATACCTGTGAGTGTTTTGGGGATTGTTTATCCCCAGATGGAGCACTTTACACTTCTCAGTGTTGAACTTCATCTAGTTCCAACCTTCCCAACTCTCCAGCCTGTCCAGGTCTGCCTGTATCTGCAGCCTATCTTCAAGCACGATCACACTCCCCCATAGGTTGGTGTCATCCGCAAACTTGGCCAGTGAGCTCTTCACCCCCACATCCAAATAACTGATAAAGATGCTGAAAAGCACTGGACCTAGCACAGACCCTGAGGGACACCACTGGCCACTTCTCACCAGGATGACACAGATCTGTTCATTAGAACTCTTTGGGTTCTACCTCGCAACCAATTTCCTACCCACCTAACCATTGAGCTGTTAAACCCACAGTCCTCTAATTTTCCCATGAGAACATCATGGGATACCAAGTTAAAGGCCTTTTGGAAGACTAGGTATATAATGTTGACCTTCTCTCTATTATCCAGGTGGCAAGATACCTAATCATAGAAGGAAATTGTCGGCAACCGCAGCACTCACCAGGCGGTTTACCAGTTGAACCGGGGGGCGGGTGGATGACCAACCCGCCTTATGGACAGGCTAGGGATGAAAGGGACACTGACTCAGTTGGAAGATAGTAAAATTGAACTTAACGTTTACTTACAGTAAGATTTCAACAGTGGTTACACAACAAAACGACAGTGGTGAAGCAGTAGTTAAAGATGACAGGTAGGAGATAGCAATTGCTTTTTC
>NW_005842763.1:283240-288090 GCF_000455745.1 Alligator sinensis
GAGAGTGTGTCTGCTGGCCAGGCAGTCACGCTTCTCCTGCAGCTCCTGATTTGTTAAGGCTGTCTGATCACGAGCTGGTCAGCCTCATGATCATGAGCTCTTCACACGCTGAACATGACCTGCTCTCGTGTTCTGCATTGGTCTGGCATGTGGGCTGAGCGTTTGGTCACCTTTTCTACTCAGACAGAAATGAGGTTGGTAAGACAAGACCTGCCTGTGATGAAGCCATGCTAGCTGTCATTCAGAATCCTACCTTCTGTGAGCATATCGCACATTGACTCCTTGATGAATTTTTCCAGGATTTTCTCTGGGATTGAGGTTAGGCTAATTGGCCTAAATTTACCCAGGTCCTCTTTCCTCCCCTTCTTGAAGATGGGCCCAACATTGGCCTTCTTCTAGTCTTCAGGGACCTCCCCTGAGCGCCACACGTTTGGGAAGAGTTTTGCCAAAGGTCCCGTGATGACCTTGGCCAGCTCCTTCAGCACTTTTGGGTGAAGTTCATCCGGTCCTGCTGACTTATAAACATCTCACTTTTCTAACTGATCATGCACTAGCTCAGCATCAACAGTAGGAAGGTGGTCAATCCCACCATGCCTACCTTATCTAGCATGATATTCCCCTTGGTCCAGTGAAATACCAAAGTAAAGTAGTCATTCAGGAGTTCAGTTTTCTCCTGAGTGTTGGTAACCAGCTGTCCTGAGGTGTTAAGCAGTGACCCCACACTTTCATTTGTTTTCCTTTTGTTCCCTACATACCTAAAGAAGGACTTTTTATTGTCCTTGAATCCTGCTGTTAACTGAAATTCAATCTCTGCCTTAGTTTTTCTAATCTTCTCCCTGCAAGTGTGGCCCATTGTTATATAGTCCTACTTGAGGACTGTCCCAAGCTTCCATTGTCTGTATGCCTCTTTCTTCTTTTTCAAGAGGACCACGATATCCCTATTAAGAAAAGAGGGCTTGCCAGCCCTTCTGCTACCTTCCTCTGCACAGGAATGGTCTTCTTTTGTGCTTCAAGGATCGTGTCCTTGAGGAACGATGACTCTTCATGTACTCCATTCACCTTTGGTCCCTGGTCCCACATTACTTCCCCTACTATTGCCCTGAGCCTGTTGAAATTTATATTTTTGATGTCCAAAACTTCAACCCTGCTAGTCGATTTGCCTGTCTTGCGTTGGACAGTGAACGTGATGATCTTGTGGTCACTGTCGGCCAGGCAACCCTCTATATACAAGTTGCTCACCAGATTGTCTCCTTTGGCCAAGACCAAGTCTTGGAGAGCATTACCTCTTGTTGGCCCTTGCACTTTCTGAGTCAGATAGAGCTCTTTGATACAGGTCAGGAAGCTACGCGACCGATCCGATGTAGCCGTGTTCCTTCTAATCGATGTCTGGGTAGTTGAAGTCGCCCATGACGACCATGTCCTGTGCGCACGTGGCCTCTGCCAGTTCTCAAGAGAACTCCAGATTGAGCTCCTCCCTCTGGTTGGTGCTCTGTAGTATTAGGTGTCCTTCCCCCCCGCCCCATAGTTTAACCCAGAGGGTTTCGAGCTGCTCCTCTTTGGAGCCAATGTCGGCCTCCAAGGAGGTGTACTGCTCCCTTACATAGAGAGCTATGCCCACACCTTTCTTCCCTACTCGGTCCCTTCTGTGCAAGGTGTAGCCCTCTATGGCTATGTTCCAATCGTGTGAGGAATCCCGCCAGGTCTCTGTGATTCCTACTAGATCGTAATGCCCACTGAAGAGTAGGAGGGTTAGCTCCTCCTGCTTGTTCCCCATGCTCCTGGCATTAGTGTATAGGCACCTGACTCTTCCAATTGACAACCTTGATTTCCTGACATGCTGTGGGAGAACCGTTCCCTCAGCTCTTTCAAAAGTGATTATCCTAGTGTCCCCAACATTGGAGTTTTCTTGTGCGCCAGTCCCCAGGTGTGCTCTAGTCAGAGTTTCCCCGTCCCCCAGTGATCTTAGTTTAAAGCGCTATCTAGAAGATTGGCCATCCTGGCCGAGAACAGCGACTTACCTCTCCGCACGAGGTGGATGCCGTCCCTTCCCAGGAGTCCTCTCTTCCTGATAGTCCTCTCTTTTTCTCTTCTCTTCAGATAGTAGGCAGGTACTATCTGATGGCAGAGTAAATTACTGCACTTAAACACACATGTAGATGATAATGTCGGGATTAGTTTACTCCAGCTCAAATTGCACCAGAGTTTATTTATTTGCACTAATTGCGTGTGTAGACACACCCACAGAGAACAGTTTGTTGGGCTATATTATGCAGAAAATCACGATGGTCTGTTTTGGACTTATATGGCTATATCTACACAAGAAGCACTGTATAGGAATATCCATATAGCCATTGGCGATGCATAGGGGATGCACCCCCTGAGCGTGGCAGTGCACTCCCTGCGAAAAGGTGCCACCAACGCTGCCAGCAGCGTCTGTGGGAGGTCGCCAACCTCTGGTCAGCACTCACCACCCCCGCCCCCACAAAAGTGTCTCGGACAGCCAGAGCCGACTCGAGGTGATTTAGAAATTACTCGTTCGCTGGGCGGGCTGGTGAATGGAGAGGGCAGACAAAGCTTAATGGTTGCAAAAACTTTACTTACGCTGCTTGTAGCCGCGACGCAGACGATCCGGTCGTTTGAACAACTATGTGAGTTGTTCCAGCTGGCAAGGCTCAAGCCAGTCAATCCATCCACAAATTAAGCCGGCGGGGAAAGGGTACGTCGAGGATTGCGCTCGGCAACGGGGAGAAGAATTGATAGGTGATCAGTCTATCGATCAGCTCAGCCGCAAGTCAGATCTCTTTAGAGGCACTCTGCAGCGTGCTCAAAGTTCTCCGACTTGGGCAGAAGTCACACGAAATTTTAAACGGCTAGCAAGCCAATTACTAGCCGCCACGTAGGAATAATTTAGAACTGGCCAATAGCGGGACACAAATTTGCATTCAAATGGCGGGAACTCTCTTGCACCGGGGTTTTTCTGTCGCAACAAAAACCTTTGCTGTGCAAGAGGCTCTCATGTGGCGGGAAAATTCCATCGTGCCGAGCCACCAAAATCACAGGGTTGTGACAAAAAGCATTGCAGCAGCCTGCGGGAACTCCCTGCTTGATGCCACTATGCTCCTGCCATCGACAGTGCTGCCACCACCTGTGGGAGCTTGCCGTGTTCCCCCAACCTCTGGGGGCACGTGGCATTCATGCATATACCAAAATTAATTAATTAAATTAACTTCACAGACTTAATGTTTTAGCCTTTTCTGCACAGCCAGCTCTGTAACGTTTTTGTTGCACTTCTCTAAACTCCATCCAATTTGTCATCTTTCTGTAATTTGATGCACACAATACTCCAGATGTAGTTGTAAAGGAGCCATTTAGAGAAAGACTGACATATATATCTGCTCCAGACAATGATGCTTCTGCATGCAGCTCAAACTTACATTAACTTTCTTTGCTACTATATCACACTGGCAACCTGTATTTCATTTGTTCAGTCATCCATACACCTCTTTCAGATGTCCCTACTTCCCAGGTTTCTCCTTCTCATTAAGCATCTGTGTTACTCTTCCCCAGATGTACACGTTCTATTCTATTATTTATTTATTTATTTATTTAAAGGGAGATATATGTACATCTTTCCCAGATGTATGACCCAAGGATGTGTATATATTTGGGCCTGCTAGGGAGGCCTGATTCTGGTTACACATGGTTAAAGCTTGGTGGTCACTGTGGCCACACACAGCTTATTGCAAACTATACCTGTACTGTATTGATATTGATTGTACATCTGGGAATGTATGTATATATAAAACCAAATTTCTTAGGTCCTTTCTCCCTATCTTTCTTTGTTGGCCAGTTTATTAGGATTTAATTCTAACATTTGCAGGTCCTTCATATGTCTCACTGAACATTTTAGTAGGCTCAGGGGGCTGTTGTAGCTGTGATGGGCCAAAAAATGTACCTGCAGAGGCAAAGGTGGGGTTTTTCTGTGATATCTTTTCTTGCACCAAATTAATAGTTACAAGAGATGTTAAACAAGCTTTCAGGCACAAAGGTTTGCTTCTTGCCCAGACCCATACTGGATATTTTAGGCCAGGCTACTATGGGGCGGGAGGGGGGGAGTTATGGGCATGGAGCCTGGCCACTCTGCTGCTTCCCTCCTGCTATTTATGCTGCGGTACAGGGGCGCTCAAACCTCAACCCATGTAGCCATGTCATCCAAGCCACAGGGTTCCCCGCGAGTCTGAAAATATGGTGGTGAGGAAGCAGTGGCAGTGTTAATCGCTATTCGCCTGCTGCCAAATTTCCAGACCTGTGGGAAGCCCCATGGGCCAGATAGCACCACCCTCTGTGCTATGTTGGGCGTGCAGAGCCAGTTGGGGTGGCACAGTGCTGATCCTGGTGCAGGGCCCAACAGAGACAGTGCGGGGCCAGAAGATCCTACTGGTTGACCATCCCTTGCCATTTGTTTGGCCTGCAGGGCTAAATGCTTGGTTCCCAGTGCTGTAGCCCAAGTCTTGGAATGGCGGGCGCCCATCGCAGAACCAAGAACCCTGGGCATCCCTGGCATTCTGGGCCGATCTAGCTCTGCCCTGGCTCCAGTCAAAGATGGCACCCTACCAAATCCCTGCCTCTGGTTTAGCCCTGGATTATGGGGCGTGGGAGGGTTTTGTGGGGGCATTCTGTTTTCACACGTGGTTGAAATGGAGGAGTTGGTGGACGCGTTGCTGAGGCCGCGCACAGCTCGCTGCAACGCAGGGAGAGGCGACGGGGGCGGTCCCAACCCCAAGGGGCCAGTGCGGTGCCCTCCGCGCCTCCCCATACAGCCACCGCCCACGCGCAGGGCGCCACCTCAC
>NW_005842763.1:288647-289167 GCF_000455745.1 Alligator sinensis
GGGGAGGAATGTTTTTAATGGGTCGATGTTAGGACCATCATGCGAGATTCCGTGGCGGATGGAACCGATGTATCGAGTGCCAAGGAACGTGATGTCATCTACAGGATGTAGGCATGACTTTTCCTTGTTGATCGTCCATCCCTCACTTTGAAGGTGAGCGACTATTTGGTTGACTATACTGGCAACTATGGAACTATCATGACCCATGATGGCAATATCATCGACATAACTCCAAATTTTTAATTCCTTCTCTGGGGGAAGAGAGTGTAAGGCTTGAAAATTCTTTAGGGTGTTATTCATGGCACCAGTAGTTAATGATGAAGCGTTGCGATATCCTTGTGGACAAACTGTCCACCTGTACATAGTGCCATCAATACACATATTTAGTATTCCTTCCGGGTCAGTTATCGGGATGGAAAAAAACATGTTTTTTAGATCCAGTGTGACTCCGACCCACTTACTTTGTTGGAATTGTGCCATCTCGAACATACACTGTGGCAGAGTAGAAGGATTAGGTTGT
>NW_005842763.1:291731-302056 GCF_000455745.1 Alligator sinensis
GAGGATTGCGCTCGGCGACGGGGAGAAGAATCGATAGGTGATCAGTCTATCGATCAGCTCAGCCGCAAGTCAGATCTCTTTAGAGGCACTCTGCAGCGTGCTCAAAGTTCTCCGACTTGGGCGGAAGTCGCACGAAATTTTAAACGGCCAGCAAGCCAATTACTAGCCGCCACGTAGGAATAATTTAGAACTGGCCAATAGCGGGACACAAATTTGCATTCAAATGGCGGGAACTCTCTTGCACCGGGGTTTTTCTGTCGCAACAAAACCCTTTGCTGTGCAAGAGGCTCTCATGTGGCGGGAAAATTCCATCGTGCCGAGCCACCAAAATCACAGGGTTGTGACAAAAAGCATTGCAGCAGCCTGCGGGAACTCCCTGCTTGATGCCACTATGCTCCTGCCATCGACAGTGCTGCCACCACCTGTGGGAGCTTGCCGTGTTCCCCCAACCTCTGGGGGCACGTGGCATTCATGCATATACCAAAATTAATTAATTAAATTAACTTCACAGACTTAATGTTTTAGCCTTTTCTGCACAGCCAGCTCTGTAACGTTTTTGTTGCACTTCTCTAAACTCCATCCAATTTGTCATCTTTCTGTAATTTGATGCACACAATACTCCAGATGTAGTTGTAAAGGAGCCATTTAGAGAAAGACTGACATATATATCTGCTCCAGACAATGATGCTTCTGCATGCAGCTCAAACTTACATTAACTTTCTTTGCTACTATATCACACTGGCAACCTGTATTTCATTTGTTCAGTCATCCATACACCTCTTTCAGATGTCCCTACTTCCCAGGTTTCTCCTTCTCATTAAGCATCTGTGTTACTCTTCCCCAGATGTACACGTTCTATTCTATTATTTATTTATTTATTTATTTAAAGGGAGATATATGTACATCTTTCCCAGATGTATGACCCAAGGATGTGTATATATTTGGGCCTGCTAGGGAGGCCTGATTCTGGTTACACATGGTTAAAGCTTGGTGGTCACTGTGGCCACACACAGCTTATTGCAAACTATACCTGTACTGTATTGATATTGATTGTACATCTGGGAATGTATGTATATATAAAACCAAATTTCTTAGGTCCTTTCTCCCTATCTTTCTTTGTTGGCCAGTTTATTAGGATTTAATTCTAACATTTGCAGGTCCTTCATATGTCTCACTGAACATTTTAGTAGGCTCAGGGGGCTGTTGTAGCTGTGATGGGCCAAAAAATGTACCTGCAGAGGCAAAGGTGGGGTTTTTCTGTGATATCTTTTCTTGCACCAAATTAATAGTTACAAGAGATGTTAAACAAGCTTTCAGGCACAAAGGTTTGCTTCTTGCCCAGACCCATACTGGATATTTTAGGCCAGGCTACTATGGGGCGGGAGGGGGGGAGTTATGGGCATGGAGCCTGGCCACTCTGCTGCTTCCCTCCTGCTATTTATGCTGCGGTACAGGGGCGCTCAAACCTCAACCCATGTAGCCATGTCATCCAAGCCACAGGGTTCCCCGCGAGTCTGAAAATATGGTGGTGAGGAAGCAGTGGCAGTGTTAATCGCTATTCGCCTGCTGCCAAATTTCCAGACCTGTGGGAAGCCCCATGGGCCAGATAGCACCACCCTCTGTGCTATGTTGGGCGTGCAGAGCCAGTTGGGGTGGCACAGTGCTGATCCTGGTGCAGGGCCCAACAGAGACAGTGCGGGGCCAGAAGATCCTACTGGTTGACCATCCCTTGCCATTTGTTTGGCCTGCAGGGCTAAATGCTTGGTTCCCAGTGCTGTAGCCCAAGTCTTGGAATGGCGGGCGCCCATCGCAGAACCAAGAACCCTGGGCATCCCTGGCATTCTGGGCCGATCTAGCTCTGCCCTGGCTCCAGTCAAAGATGGCACCCTACCAAATCCCTGCCTCTGGTTTAGCCCTGGATTATGGGGCGTGGGAGGGTTTTGTGGGGGCATTCTGTTTTCACACGTGGTTGAAATGGAGGAGTTGGTGGACGCGTTGCTGAGGCCGCGCACAGCTCGCTGCAACGCAGGGAGAGGCGACGGGGGCGGTCCCAACCCCAAGGGGCCAGTGCGGTGCCCTCCGCGCCTCCCCATACAGCCACCGCCCAGGCGCAGCGAGCCCCTCCCACGCTGCCCCGACCTCCAGCCCGCAGGGACCCTCCCGGCCGCAGGGGGCGCAGGCGGGCAGGAAGCGGGGCCCTGCAGCTGCTGTAGATCGCGTCCCGGAGCCTGAGGGCCGCCGATCCGAGGTACGGCGGGCGGCGGGGTTCAAAAACCGCCGGGGGGGGGGCGGAAGGCGATCGCGATTACGTCACTGAAGGTCTCCCGCCTGCGGGGCGGTGCCCCTCGTCCTGCCCCACGCGCTGAGCTCCGGGCGGGTCAGCAGCACCCCAGCCTAGTTGGGCGCAGGGCAGCGCTGCTCCCCGAGACCACTGCAGAGCAGGAGGCTGTCCAGGGGTAGCAGGGGTGGGATCTGCCCCCATCACCTCCCCAGGGTGTGCTTGTGACTGGGCTGGGTGCCCCTGGGCTTGCATTTAGAAACAAGTAGGGTTGCCAACCCTCCAGGATTGCCCTGGAGCCCCCAGGAATGAGATACAAATCTCCAGGAGGCTGCTGACAGTCATGC
This sequence comes from Alligator sinensis, assembly GCF_000455745.1. Lineage (NCBI taxonomy): Eukaryota > Metazoa > Chordata > Crocodylia > Alligatoridae > Alligator > Alligator sinensis. The sequence continues at coordinate 294,357 of NW_005842763.1, forward strand.
GGAAGATAAATAATAGAATATTCATTGAAATAAGTATTAAATGTCAAATCCGATTTATGCAGTAGTCCAGTGGGTTTTTTAAATGTCATAGTAACTGCCTTTGCCTTCCTGACAAAGTTTACTCACCGTAATCCATAACTGATATACGTAAGCCTGCAGACGCATTCATGTTGTGTGTCGTGGGCACATTGGTGTCCTGGAAATCTCACAGAATAGATTCAAACAGAGTTGGCAACCCTAGAAACAAGAGGGAGAAGGGTGGGAGCCACTTCTCATCCTAGGGGTCAGGGCAGATGTGCACCGTGCAGACTAAGACACATAGCCTGAGTCCTCTTGTGTCCTGGCTGGGGTCATAGGATCAGAGGAAAGGAGGGCTGGAAGGCTGGCCTTACAAGGCCATCTAGTCCAGCCCCCTGCTCAAGGCAGTGTGACCAAGCAAACAAGCTCCTGCAGTCCATCTCCAATGAGGTTAGTCTGCCAGGTGCACATCTAACCCCCTAGGCCAGTAGTTCCCAAACTCTGACAGATTGCACACCACCAATGTAAAATGATACAACCTTAAGTACCATCAGCAAATTTTTGTCATATAAAGTAATTATAATGTCATATACATTTATTATAATTACTTTATATAATAAATATAATAAAAATATAATAAATGTCATATAAAGTAATTATAATAAATCTGTTAAAGCATACCATTGACAGGTTGTCTGAGTACCACTGGTGGTACGCATACCACAGATTGGGAACCGCTGCCCTAGGCGGACCCAGGATTAAGAACGGGGCGGGGGCAGGTGGTGCGAGGCATCGTCACCTCTAGCACAACACGTGTTTTTCTTCAGCTGAAAAAGAAACTAGAAGCTTTACTACTACACAGGGGGCCTCAGGCTGCCTTGTTCAGTTTAAGGTGGGGTTTTGCTTCGATCTGACTTCCTCAGACTGAGTTAAAAACAGTCTGCAGGGCTGTGAAATAGGAGCTATGGGACCAGGAGCAGCAAACAGACAGTATGGCAGAAGAAAGTGAGCTTGATGGGTGGAATATCCAGACCATTAAAAAAGAGAGAGGGGGCTATTAACACCGGAGGAATTAAGGGTTTAGAAGGGATCAGTTAGACTTTAATGAGCCATGAAGTCAAGTGATTCCCTCAGCACTGCCTGACTAGAAATGCTGCTGCCGCTGCCAGGCAGTTGGTTTTAAACTTTGGGTAGAGCAGGAATCAAAGGGGGTGCAAGTGCACCAGTGCATGCCCCCTGATCAACCCCTGTCTAACCCTGCTTTCTGCCTGGCTTTAGGCTACGGCAGGTAACCACCTCTGTCTCAGGCACGTCGAGTCCAGACGGTCATCATTTTGCTGGCCCAGGCTTAAACTCTGCTTGTTGGGAGCCACCATATTAGAAGGGGAAGGGGATGGGGGGAACATCTATTCTTTAACAAAAGTGTCCTTTCCCCATTCTGTTCATGAGCCTGGGGATTTTCATAAGTGCTTGGGGGGCACATTTTAAACACTACTTACCAAATATTCCCTTCTCCACTCAAGGACTGCAGCTTCTCATTTAGTTCAGTAATGTTATCACTTACTAGTTCTCCAGCTGATGGGGAGGATGCATAGCTGGAGAAGACCTAGATTGCTAATATAAAACGTATAAAAAACATCTTTAAAGACAAACATAAGTTGCACTTCTGGCTGGGCACAGGTTTTTTCTTCCACTTCCCATTCTAAAGTGTTGCATGCGATTGTAATGCATTGTTAAAGAACAGTTTGTCTGTCACAGGTGGCCACATAGTGGTTATAGGTACAGCAAATTCCATGTGTGACTTGCCTACCTTATGAGAAGGAAGAAAAGTCTGAAAGATGTAATTAATACATGTTTATAAAATGCTTTGAAATCTATATTAAGTGACCTGCAGAAAAGTAAGGAGTGTATTGTTAATATGTGAGTAATATTATTAAATGACTTAAATATAAATAAGCCATGAGCAATTTAAGTCTCGAAATCAAAAGGTTTCTAAAGCCCTGTGATTCTGGAACAGCCTTCCCAGAAGAGCAGTGGGGGAAAAACTTAACTAGTTTAATGAAGGACCTTGATTAGTTAATGAAAGGGATTGTGGAGTATAGTTGCCTACAACAGCAGGGATTGGGCTCAGTGACCCAGAGGTCCCTTCCAGTCTTATGTTCCTTTCTGTTCCCACCTGTCCTTCATTTGGCCTGTGACTGACCTCTTTGCAGATCTAACTCCTTTTCTTTCTTCTCTTCTCCTAGGTGTTTCTGGCTGTTGCAGAGGATGGAGAACATAGTGTCTGATCTGTGTGGTACTAGCCCAGAAGATCCCCTTCCTGTCTGGATACATGGCAATGTTGGCCATTGCTTTAACCAGCTGACTTTGAATGCTGTTCCTCACGTGATGCTTGCATTAGTCAGTGCATGCTATGTGGGCACACCAAGGTACAGAGCCCTCTGCCTTTCTGTCATTTATAGTAAAGGAGCACAGAGAAAAGTTCATAAAGGATGGTAGGGTTTTTTCTCCTCCCTCCCAGTTATTTCACATATCAGCTGAATCAGGAGTGTCAAACCCATTTGGCCCTATGGAGTGTAGAACTGGTTCCCAAGTCAGATGAATGGTGCAGGGCTGGCCTCACATGCCAGATTAGGCCCAAGGACCCACTTCCCACCACATGCTGGATTCAGTGTCCATGGTGCTCATTCCAGCCAGTCCAGGATTGCACTGCACTTGGCACCCACTCTGGCCAAGGTGGATATTGCTTGCAGTACAGAGCCTAAACTGGTTGAACCAGGTGCCATGGGCACTGGAGCCAGCATGTGGGTGGATCCTGGACTGGCCCTGCATGGAATCAGCATCAGGGGTCAGATGATGTGGTTCCATGGGCTAGATGCAGCTTGCAGGCCAGATCTTTGACACAGCTGTCCTAAACAGTTCTTCATCCTCCTTTCAATAATTGTGGAGGACTATTGTGTCTCTCCTTCATTGGTTCATAGCCAAACTGCAGCCTCTCTGCAGCTTCTTAATTTGTATTGTTTTAAAAAAGGAAAAGTCTGACACACAGCTGGAGTCTACATTAACTATAATTACTGAGGAGCAAGCCTGGGCCACTGCTGTTGACTACTAAATGAAAGTACCCACCCAATGTATGGGAAAGAAAAAAACCAGTTTTATTAATTTATTAGTCTCCTCTGGAGCATTGTAACTCTGGTCACTCGCTCTCAAGAAGGCTCTTGCAGAAGTGGCTGGGGTAATAAGAATGAGCAGAGACCTGAACAAAACTTTTATATGGATGAGGTTGAAAAGACTGGAATTGGTTAGGCTAGAGAGGACATGAGCCTGAAGTAAGAGATGTGTGACAGAGATATACAAAGTAATAATTGGTGGAGAGAAACTAAGAAGAGTTTCTCTCTCCTATTGTATTTTCCTGTTCCTTCAGTCCACAAAGAACACACTTCAATGAAACTGAAAGGCAGCAGACATATAAATGATAAGGAAATGTTTTGTTGCCTGATGCACACTTAGCTGGTGGAACTTGCTACTACAAGATACCACAGAGGCCAAGAGTTTAGCAGAAGCCAAGAAAGGATTGGTACCCCATAGTGTGGAGATTGTAGCCATCCAGAGTTACATTAGAGAGGATAAAAATATATTCTAGAACAGATTTTACTTCTCATGCACCAGGGCCTGATCCTACCACAAACTGCCTCAGGTTAGGCGGGAACTCCCTTATTGGAAGGTGATTCCAATTGGCTTCTACTGTGGATTTTCTTGTACCTTTCTGAGTTGTCTGGTACTGACAAAAATGTCATATTATATGGACACATCATCCATCACGGCAGGCCCTACCTTTCTAAATGCTCTGAAGCTGGGGAATGGAATAGAGAGCCTGGCATCACCCCAAGGGGTATGGACTGAGAGTGGATAGATGTGGTAGGAAGAAAACAGAAGGAAGCAGAGGATCGAGTCCCAGGTAATGGGATGGTTGCTAGTTCCACTGTAAAGCTTTCTCCAATGTTTTCTTCACTAGATCTCCTGGTCCTGGGGCTCATCACAGACCTGGCTGGAAATGCAGAATTGCTGCCTCCTTCATACTTGCTGGCCTGCCCATCCTTGACATAATCCCAGCAGTCATGTCTCAGCAGCAGCTGGGCCCTTTGTACCTGGAAGTGCTGGCAAGTGGCATTGCCTTGCTGGCATGGCTCACTCACAGCTTGACACTTCTCATGCTTTACAGGTCCGTTTATGGCTTCTCCCGTGGCCCTGCAGCCATGGCACTCCTCACCCTCTTACCCATCCCTGGCTTTGTCATCACACTGGTTTGGCACTGCCAGCATGAGATGGTCTGGTTCCATGACCATCCTGCTCTCATTTTTAGACTTTCCATCCTCTTCCTACAGCTGGCCTCCCTGCTTATTTATATGATTGGGTACATCACTCCTGTTGCCAGCAGGCAAGAATTTTGTTCCATCAATGACCTCTGGCAGCATGACCCTCCCTTCTCAGAGTCAGGGATCCTGGCACCTGACTGGCAGGGAGTGGCAGAGGATGGCGAGAGCTGGCTCTCACGCTTCTTCTATACTTGGACAAATCCTCTTATGCAGCGCGGCTATCAGTGGAAGCTGAATCGGCCACAAGATGTCTACCTTCTACCTCGACGACTCCAGGCTGCCAGGGTCCGTGACCATTTCTACTCCTGCTGGCAGGAAAAAGCAGCTCTCAGGCAAGAGGAGGAAGAGATAGTATCTCCCAGTAGCCCAATGGTTTCTAAAGGTGACGGGAGGGGAGATTCCCTCCATGCTCCTGGAAGCTCACACAGCACTCAGAAGGCTGTGAGACTCCTCTCAGTGCTGCATGCAGCCTTTGGGCTCCGATATTACTCCCTCGGGCTCCTGAAGCTGGCTGGCAGCCTGTTGGGTTTCTCAGGTCCTTTGCTCTTGAACCTGCTGGTTAACTTCATGGAGTCACGCCAGGAGCCCCTGAGCCATGGGGTACTGTATGCCGTGGGTCTCTTTGTTGGCTCCTTTCTGGGTGCTCTTTTACGGAACCAGTTCAGCTATGAGGTGAACAAGGTGATGTTGATGGTGCGCACAGCAGTCATCTCTGCCATATACCGCAAAGCCCTCCGGGTCAGCAGCACCAGCCTGGCTAGATTCACTATGGGGGAGATCGTCAACTTCATGAGCACAGACACCGATCGGCTCATCAACTTCTGCATCAGTTTCCATGAGGTGTGGAGCCTCCCCTTCCAGTTTGCCATCACTCTCTACCTCCTCTACCAGCAGGTGGGCGTGGCTTTCCTGGGAGGCCTGGCCCTGGCCCTGCTGCTCGTGCCCATCAACAAGGTCATAGCAAACCGCATCATGGAGAACAACAAAGAGATGCTGATGCACAAAGACACACGAGTCAAGGTGAGGGTGCAGCATGTGGCTCTGGGTTCATTGCCACAGTATCTTTCAGTCACTCTTGTAGCTCCAGCTGTTTGGTTCCACCTTGGAACCCAGTGACCTTGATGGGAAGGGTGGGGTGGTGAGATGCCATGTCCTTTCGATTCTTCCAAGAGTGCAGTTGTTGTCCAACATTATTCTGGCCTCTGTAGTGTATCCAGTCACCCCTGGGGTTTCCTTTATTGAGAGTAGAAGGACCTCTGAACCCCCTAGTCTGTTTCCTCAGAGCTGCTTCCATCACATATTCTAAATCAGGCTTGTCCAACATACGGCCTGCGGGCCGCCAAGCCATTTTATCTGGCTTGCGGCGGCGGTGCCATGGAGCGTGGTGCTTCAGCAGCGTGGACCCAGCAGCAGCGGTGAGGCGGGCAGGGAGCACTGTGAAGCACGGAGCCGCTGCGGTGGGGCAGTGGCGAGGCGGGCAGGGCCGGCCCACAGGCCCCAGCTGGCAGCAAGGGGAGGGTACCTGCTTACCCCTGCAGGGCCCGGGGTGCGGCCCCGTGCAGGAGGCCAGTGCCTGCCTCCCCCCCTGCTTCAAGCCAGCCCCGCTACCCTGCCCTGCCCCACAGCAAGGCTGCGCCTGCTCCCCCGGCCAGTCTCCCTCTGGGCGCTGTGGCTCTCCGGACCCGGCCACCCGCGTGCAAGGCCCTGAGGGGGCCACTTCTCATGTGCTGCTGGGGATGGGAGGAGCCTGGCCGAGTCTGCACGAGCCAGCAGAAAAGGCGGCAGAGCCGTGTGCCGCTCAGGACGCGACAAGCCTGCACCGGTCAGTCCCGAGCGGCACACAGCTCCGCAGCCACTTCTGCTGGCCAGTGCAGACCTGACTGGCCTCCTCCCGTCCCCAGCAGCATGTGGGAAGCCGGCTTCAGCTGCACGCTGCTTTTCCTGGGCGGTGCTGACCCAGTTCTGGCCTGGTGGGTCCTGCAGCACCATGTCAACTTGGGCATGGCACTGGCAGGCCAGGCGGGCCCCAGGTTAACCCCGGCCTGGCCCCGCGGCTTCTCTAGCACCAGGTCAACCCGGTTGTAGCCAAGCGGCTCCTGCAGCACCATGTCAACCCCTTCAACTTCATTGATGTCAAAGATCATGTGACATGACTTCCTGATATGATACCACTTCCTGTGACATCTTTGAATATGGCTTGCCAGCCCACTGAGTGATAAAAAGTTTGTGATACGTCCCCACATTCAAAAAGGCTGGACACCCCTGTTCTAAATGGTGTCTTCTAACTCTAGGACCGTTTGCAGGCCACTGGTTTCTAGGGGACGTTTTCATGCTTTATTGCTGGTTTTGTACCTCTGATTTGGCCACTTCAGTCAGCCTCCCCGTCCTCCGCCATTTCAGCCTGTGCTGCTCAATCGGCAGAAGAGAAGAATTGCTATGTACTGGGTCAGACCGTAGGTTCATCTTGCTCATTATCTTGTGTCACATATTGGCAGAGAGTGGATGCTAAACTGGGGGAGTGAACAGGGTGTGAACTAAATTTTTTCACTGTTCCTTTCACACGTGCAGCCTCCAGCATTTAAGGTCTAGGAAGCTCTTATTCAGAGGCTATATCCCTAACTTCCATACTCAATAGCTACTGATGCACCTTTCCTCCAAGAATTTGTCCAGTCCTTTTTTGCATCTAGCTAAACTGTCAGCTTCCCTAACACCTGGTGGCAACGAGTTCCAGACATTAATTACACGCTGTGTGAAAAAGAACTGCTTTTTGTTAGCTTTAAACTTACTACCTACTAGTTTCATTTTGTGACCCTTAGTTCTTGTATTGTGAGAGAGAGTAAATAATGAATCCCTATTTACTTTCTCTTCGCCATGTAGTATTTTGTAAACCCTTATCATGTGTGTGTCCCATCCCTGTCCCCACCCACCCCCTGCATGTCTTTTCTAAACTGAATAGGCCTGGCCTCTTGAGTCTCTCCTCATATGGAAGCCCCTTCATCAGTGGCGACGCATGGGGGTGCGCGTGCACCCCCTGAGAGCTCTGGTGCACCCCTTTCAGGCCATGCTCCCTGTTTAGGCAATGGGCAGGGGCAGGCAGAAACACTTGTGCCCCCCTGTGGTTGCCAGGTGTGGAGTGGGGTCTCCAGCAAAAGCAGCCGCACCGCTTTTTGGCAAGTGAGATTGGTCATGGCCTCCCCCCCACTCCAGTTAGTGTGATCAGCCACTGGGGGACACCCCCCCCAGCCCCGGTCAGTGAGATTGGCCACCGGGGGCACTCCCCGCCCCCCCCCCCCCCCGGGCGGGTCG
>NW_005842763.1:302087-307461 GCF_000455745.1 Alligator sinensis
GACTGGTGTCGGGGGGGGGGGGGCAGGGGCATGTGCCCCCCCTGACTCAAATGGCACCAGTCACCCATGCCCTCCATACCGCTAATCATCTTTGTTGCCTTTCTCCATATCCTCTCTAGTTCTTCTATATCCTTTTTGAGGTGTGGGGTACAGAACTGGGCATAGTATTCAAGGTGTGGATGTACCATGGATTCATAAAGGGGCGTAAATCCTTTTTTGTTTACAGTTCCCTTCTTAATAATTCCTAATAGTTTGTTTGCCTTTTTGATGGCTGCTGAGCACTGAGCTGATGTTTTTAGCAAACTGTCCACAATGACTCCTAGATCTCTTTCCTATATGGTATCAGCTAAGGCAGAGCCCATCATGGTGTAGGTATAGTTCGGGTTATTTTTGCCCAGGTGCATAACTGTACACTTATCTACACTGAATTGCATCTGCCACTTAGTTGCCCATTTGCTCAATCATGACAGAACCTTCTGTAGTTCCTCACAGTCCACCTTGGTCTTTACTACTTTGAATAACTTTGTGTCATCGGCAAATTTGACCACCTTGTTAGATCATTTTCCAGATCATTTATGAATATGGTAAACAGCACTGGCCCCAACACAAATCCCTGGGGGACCCTTCTGTTTACTTCTTTCCATCCTAAAAACTGACCATTTATACTCAGTCTTTGCTTTCTATCTTGGAGCCGATTTCTAGTCCACAAGTGAATGTTCCCTGCAATCCTATTACTGTCTAACTTAGTTAAGAACTTTTGATGTTGGATTGTATCAAAGGCTTTTCTGGCAGTCCAAATATACAGCATCAACCGGATTGGCCCGATCCACCTGCTTATTGGCACTCTCAAAGAATTCAAGTAGGTTGGTGAAGCACAATTTCCCTTTGACAAAGCCACGTTGATTCCTCCCCGGTAACTCATGTTCATCTACCGGCCAAATAATCCTTTTCTTTATTATTGTTTCCACCAATTTTCCAGGAACAGAAATTAGATTCACTGGCCTATAGTTCTCTGAATCCCCTTTAGAGCCTTTTTTAAATATGGGAGTCACACTGGCAGCCCTCCAGTCTTCTGGTACCGAGGCTATTTTTAGTGATAGGTTGCATACTACAGTTAGGAGATTTGCAATTTCTGATCTGAACTCCTTTAGGATCCTAGGGTGAATGCCATCAAGTCCTGGTGATTTGCCACTGTTTAGTTTATCAATTTCCTCTATGACCTCATCTATTGAAACCTCAATTTGGGTCAGCGCCACTGACTTGTCCCTAGAGAGGAGTGGATCTGGTGATGGAATTTTCCTAACATCTTCCACAGTGAGGACAGGTGCAAAGAATGCATTTAGTTTCTTGGCTAATGGCCCTGTCATCCTTTAATGCCCCTTTTACCCCCTGGTCATCCAAAGGCTCAGCTGACTCCCTGGCAGGTGTTCAGCTTCTAATTTACTTAAAGACATTTTTATTGTTCCCTTTTGTGTCACTAGCAAGTCTATTAGCTTGTCTTATTACAGTTTTACATTTGCTTTGTCACTGTTTATGTTCTCTTTTTATTTTCTTCATTAGAATTTGACTTCCACATTTTGAAAAAAGCCTTTTTTTTCTGCTGCTTGCCTCTGCAACTCTGCCATTAAAGTGTACTGGCTTTCTTTTGGTCCATTTTCCTTTTTTTTTTTTTTGATTTGCGGTATGCATTTTCTTTGTGCCTCCAGTATGGTGTTCTTAAGTAGTACCTATGCTGCCTGAAAGTTCCTTACCTCTTTAGGGGCTCCTTTTAACTTCCTCATTTTGGTGTTGTCTCCCTTTTTAAAGTTAAAGGTTACCCTTGTAGATTTTCTTGTCTCCCCTCCTACATGGATGTCAAAACCACTGTATTGTGGCCATTATTGCCAAGTGGCTCAGTAACAGTTACCCTTTGCACCAAATCCTGTACACTGCTTTGGATTAGGTCAAGAATGCCCTTTCCTCTCATAGGTTCCAAGAGTAACTGCTCTAGGAAGCAGTCTTTTATAAAGTCCAGAAATGTGGTCTGTGCATCCTGACCTGATGTTAGATTGACCCAGTCTATTTGTGGATAGTTGAAGTCCCTCATTATTACGTTTTCTGCTGTCACAGCCTCTCTCAACTCCATTAGCATTTCTAGTTCTCTGCTGCTGTCCTAGCTGGGGGGGTCAATGGTATATCCCTAGATGTAGCTTTTTTTTCTATTGAAACCTGGGATTTTTATCCACAAGATTCTATGGAACCTCTCTTATCAGTTGAAAAATCTAACCTATTTGATTCAATAGTCTTTGATGCCACTCCCCCACCAGTACAACCTACTCAGTATAATTTGGATTCTGGTATTACAGCATCCCATTGATTTTCCTTGTTCCACTGTGTTTCAGAGACACCTGTTACATCAATAACACCTTTTGCTGTATTCAAGTTCCCCCACCTTTGATCTTAGACTTCTAGCATTAGTATAAAAGCAGGTGTACACTTTATTGTTGCCTAGTTGGTTACTTGTATGTGACCTTTTATTTACTAAAGGTATTTGCTTGTTCTTGCCTTCACCCTGTTTCTTATCCCCATCTGAACTGTGTGCTGTTCTGCAACTGTCAGCTTTACCCGTTTTTAGTTTAAAAGCTGGTCTACCACCTTTTTAATATTATGTGCCAGCATTCTGGTACCATTTTGGTTCATCCCTCTGTACAAGCTCTTCCCTGTTCCAAAAGGTCCTCCAGTTCCTATTAAACCTAAACTCTTCCTCCATACACCCTCGTCTCAGCCATGCATTAAGACTCTGAAGCTTTGCCTGTCTACCTGGCCTGTGCTACTGTAGAGATCCTGGACTTCAGCCTCCTCCCTAGCAGCCTAAATCTAGCTTCTAGGACCTCCTTGCTATCCTTACCTATGTCTCTGGTACCCACATGGACCACAACCTCCAACTCCTTCCCAACCCTTCCTAACAGCCTATCTACACATCTCGGTGGTCTGCTACCTTTGCATCTGGGCAGGCAAGTCACCATGCAGTCCTCTCAGATGTCAGACCCAGCCAACCGTGTCTCTAATAATCGAATTGCCCACAACCACCACCTGCCTCCTTCTATCCTTTGGGGTTCCCTCCCTCGGAGGAGTACTGTATCCTTGGTGCAAGAGGATGCTGTAACATCAGGTGGAAGGTGGGTCCCATCTAAGGATTAATTTACTTCTTTCCCAGCTTGATGTCCTCCATCCCCGAGGTTCTCATTCTCCTTAGCAGCATAGGAGTTGCTACTGTGGAGGTAGTACTGCCCTTCAGTGTCCCTGAAAGCCTCATCTATGAGCCTCTCTGCCTCCTATAGCTGTTTTAGTTCTGCCACCTTAACCCTGCGAAAATGCACTTGGTCTCTCAGAGCCAGGAGTTCTTTGCACCAGATGTACACATATGAAAGCTGCCCCTGGGGCAGGTGATCATACATTCTGCACCCAGTGCAATAAACTGGGTAGCCTCCATCTTGTCACTAGACTTCTACCTGCATATTTTTAGAAGTGTTAAAACTGAGTTTCTTCTTTTAAGACAGTTTTAATTTATGGGTCCCCTTAGACTAGAAACTTTGAATTTACAGATTGACTTTCTGTTTAGCCATACTCTGCCCTAATTACAGCTAATAATTAAAAAAAGGGACTTAAGTATTGGTCTCACTGTTGAGTTTCAGCTACTTCTGCTAAATATCTAGGTTACCACTTTCAGCAGGTATCTAGGATAGTTACTCTTAATTAAAGAAAGAACTTACCTTAAAAGCTCCCCTTCAGAGAGGTGATATCCTGAATGATGGCGTTTTAGGCAGTTTGAATCTGGCTTTTCCAGTGGGGACATGACTGTTAGCAGCCTCTCCTCTTGCCCATTTTCCAGACATTTCAGAAGCACAGAAACGTAAGTCTTATTCCCCCACACACTGAGCATCTGTAGGCACTCTAACCATAGGCACGCCCCCAAAAAGCTGCATTTAAGGGCTGGACAGATGAATGATTATACTATGGGGACTTACTGCTCATTAGTGAATCTGTAACTGTTGTCTGTTTCTGTCACACAGTAAGTAAATCTAAACTGTGGTGATTCACCCTATTGCTTTTAACTTCCATTTACCCCAAGATAGGAGTGAACAGATAAAACAGTTATAGCAGATGCAGCTGATTTGTAGTAAGTCTTCCTATCTTAAAATGGTTGCATTTTCCTCCCCTGCCTTCACCTGCTTCTTCTCCAAGTATGTTAGGACCAGTCTGTTGGATGAGCTTCTTCCTTTAGGAAGAGCTGGTTGGTTTTCCCTCGGGCTTGAAATATTGAGCATGAGATTTAGACTTTCACTTGGGTGAGGTAAGCTGAACAGGTGAGGTGATACCAACAGAGAAGGGCCAGAGCTCCTGACCATTGTAGATGTATCTTAGTTGCTGATAAGCAGCTCCTTGTTTCTCCATCATGACTCTTAGTAAGAGCAAAGGCCAAGTCTTGGCTTCTCTCTCTTCGCTTGGTGTGGCTAGCGTCAGTGTGACATAGAGCAGACTGAGTTCAGACCACATTGTTTGCTCCTCTTCTACTGCAGCTGATGACAGAGTTCCTGTGTGGCATGCGAGTGATCAAGTTCTACACTTGGGAGCGGCATTTTGGTGCCCGTGTGAACTTTTGCCGGGCCAAGGAGCTACAGAAGCTGCGAGCTATCAAGTACCTGGATGCTGTGTGTGTGTACCTGTGGGCTGCACTCCCAGTGGTTGTCTCCATTGTCATCTTCATCACCTATGTTCTGCTCGGGCACCAGCTCACTGCCACCAAGGTAATAATGGGGGAGACCCTGAGCAGTATCACTGCTCAGCTTGGACTGCTGTGACCAGAATGGTTTTACAGAACCACTTTCAGCAGGTAACTGAGTGACAGTGCAGCACTTCTACTCCTCCCACCTGTGGAGTTAAGGGGAGATCTCCCCTGTGAATAGAGCTGAGCCCATCATGTGGGGTGCAGCCATGGCTACCCTGGCAACAGAGGGTGATACCTTTCTGAGGGTGGTATCACAAACCTGCAAGGGTATGTTCTAGTCCCTATTGCAGGTCCTTGACTGGGAAATTCTTCTGTGTACGTGGCATGCTAAAGCGTCACTCTCACCTGGTTCCTTGTCCTCTCTCACACAGGTGTTCACAGCCTTAGCACTTGTCGGGATGCTTATTCTCCCCCTCAACAACTTCCCATGGGTGCTGAATGGAATCTTGGAAGCCAAAGTATCCCTGGATCGAATCCAGCGCTTCTTGGAGCTCTCGGACCAGGACTTGGAGGCCTATTACTCACTGGGTATATGGCTGTGGGCTGGGACCCAGGCAGAACAGGCACCACTAACTTTTGGGTGAAACCTGCCACATGGAGTTGGGA
>NW_005842763.1:307492-333783 GCF_000455745.1 Alligator sinensis
AGAACCCTGAGCAGTGCAGCTGGCTTTGGTGCACAGGGCCTCAGTCTGAGGGGAGCAGGGCTCTACTCACCCAAGTGAATGTTTAGGGAAATCCTGGTCACCTCCTCTGAACTCCCAAGAGTGCTGAGCTATGACCCAGACTCCCTTCAGTCAAACTGATGTGGGGGCAGAAATGAGGGTGAGCACACACTTCATCCCCTGTAGAAGGGCTCCCATAGTGGGTGTGACTACAGTATTCTTCTGTACCAGCACCAAATACCTTAAGTCAGTGGTGCTTAACATTTTGGTTCCCCAGGCCAGATGCATGGTGTGGGACCCATTTGTAGACTGGGTCAGCCCCAGGGGCCTGGCACTTCCCCCGTCCATCCCTTCTGGAATTGGGCCCTGGAGCCTGGTGCTGCCCCCACCCAGGCCTGTGCTCTGGAATCAGGCACTGGATCCAGTGTGCAGGTCCTGGGGCTCTCTCCAGGTCCAGAGATTTAGCAACAGGGTAGTGGTGCCACTGCTCTTCCATTACCAAATTTCTGGCCCTTTGGGGAGCCCTGTGGACCAGATGACACAGTGCTGTGGGCCAGCTCTTGTCCACAGGCCAGAGGTTGAGCATGCCTGTCATTCCTCACTCATTTCTCCAAAATCTCCCCTGATATTGAATCTGCCAGCCATGTTGCCTTTGGTTGATAAAGTGGCATGGAGGACGATGGTTCTCTGCTCCCCTCCCTGTACACCCTTCTTCCCCTCCCTCACCCTGTTGCCAACTCCCTGCTGTTCTCTGGCACCTTCATGCCAAAGGAACCTAGCAGTTCTGGGAGTGACTCCAAGATGGTTTGTATGAGTTTTCCACAGAGACACAGTGGTAGGTGAAGGACAAAAGAGGGAAGGTGGCTGAGGGGAGGCTGCAACAGGGATGTGTCAGTGTCATGCTGTGGCCTCCTGCAGCTGGGTGGAGTGCATCAGAAATGGGTCTTCTCCATTCGGGTGTGGGGCTGATCACATGTTCTGCATCTAAGACTCGGCTGGCTTTCCAGGGAGCACGATGCTGGATGGGATGCTGAGCCCAGCTCCATGTTGCTCCCTGCTGTGAGGTTAATGCAGTAACTGGGCAGCTTTTCCTTTGCAGATGGTCCCTCATCCCCATCCTCTGCACTGGAAATGCAAGACTCTACCTTCTCCTGGTTGTCAGCTAGGGAGGAGCGTGCTGGGCAGCACCCATCCAGAGGGACTCTGCAACTCTTTGTTCAGGACCTGGCAGTGAGAAAGGTGGGGGCGGGGAGTAGGGTATATGGTACGGGGAGCCATCATAGGTCCAAGCTTTAATGTAATGAATCTGCTGCTGCTCATTTCCCCTGGTAGGGGGAGCTGGTTGGGGTTGTTGGAAAGGTCGGCTGTGGAAAGAGCTCTCTGCTGGCAGCAATTACTGGAGAACTCATCAAGTAAGTTGCCAAAAAACTCTTGTGCTGCCCCCCTCACCAGCCCTTACAGCAGCCCTGTTCTGAGGGACACCTAAGGGGCTTGTCCCACTTTCCAGGCACACTCTCCTGAGGAAATTTCACCTTTTCTTTTCTCCCCCTGCTCTGGGCATCATTTGCAGGCTGGGTGGACACGTGTATGTCTGGAATCTAGAGCAAGGGTTTGGCCTGGCCACGCAGGAGCCCTGGATTCAGTTTTGCACTGTCCGTGAGAACATCCTCTTTGGGAAGGAGTACAACGCCAGGCACTACCAGGAGGTGCTAGAGGCCTGTGCACTTTCCGATGACCTGAATGTGAGTGCCCTGGGACAAGAAGGTCCCCCAGCTCTCACAGGCCCTGCCCTGGATCTGAGCCTGAGCCTCTGCCAATCCAGGACAGCACAGAAGAAAAGCAGTTCCCATTTTGCATTTCCCCTGCCTCTTCCTCTTTCCTGAACCATGTAAGCCCTGCCTTTCACACAGCCCAGGTGCTGCTTTGCTGTTAGTGCTGCTTCCTGGCAGACTGAGGCTCTCCCCTCTTGGAGCTGACGGGGCAGTGTTTCAAACTGTTTTCTTTAAGATGTCTCCTGAGGAGTGGGAGCTCTGGATCCCAAGAAAAGGAGAGGTTATTGGGGCTGCCTGTGAGTCCTGTGCATTAAGCATTTATTTTCTCAGTAGCCAGAGCCAGCTGAGACTCTGCTGGAGCAGAGAGCCTGTCCCCATGGTGGGGCCGTGTAGAATGATAGATGGCTTGAGTTTGTGTCCTCCAGTCAGTAAGCGCCGCATTCCAGGCTCCAAGTATGCTGGGTACACTGGCCAGCAAATCTTCCTGCTGTACCAGGGAGGAAGGAAGGGACTTCTGCTCCTATTTTGTAGTCAGGGAAGGAGAGGCACACCGAGGCTGACAGCTTGATTTTCGAGATGCAAAGTGCTGGCAGCTCAATTTGAGCTAGGGGTGCGTGGCATCTCTTACTATCAAGCCAGGCCACTGGGTATTGCCTGAGGTGTCTTAGTGAGTTCATACCAGAGGCAGGCATCAGACCCAGGGATCCTGATTCTGAACCTTCCCCGCTCTCCACCCCAGTCACCCTGCATCTGTGAAGCAACTTTTTAATGGATGCTCTTGTGTGTTTCACTTTCAGATCTTACCAGCAGGAGACCAGACAGAGGTGGGCGAGAATGGTGTGACCCTCAGTGGGGGACAGAAGGCTCGTATTGCCCTGGCTAGAGCTGTTTACCAGGTAAAGGTACAGGAGGCCAGTTGTGGCAGACACAACCCTCAAGTGCAAAGCCAGGACTAGATGCTCACAACAGTTGTTGGTCCAGAAGCACCTCCAACTGGTGGAGGTTGAGACTCCAGGAGCTAGGAACTGCCCCGAGCCAACTGCATCCTTATTTTCAGTGGCATCTAATGACATAGAGCTGGAACAGAAGGAGCTGGGAGCTGTATCACTGTCTCTTCTTCCTCTTGCTCAGGGGAAGGAAATCTATCTCCTTGATGATCCACTGGCAGCGGTTGATGCCGACGTAGCCAATCACCTTATGCAGAAATGCATTCTGGGGATTCTCAAGCACAAAACCAGGATCCTTTGCACCCATCGGACCGAGTTTTTGGAGAAGGCTGACACCTTATTGCTGATGGAGCATGGCAGAATAGCCAAGATAGGTATAGCATCATGCCTTTTGTTGCTTGTGTTTTTGGCTGCAGACCAGGCCTCAGGACTCAGTCCCTCACCGTGTCTGACAGTGATAGTGTATGAGTTTAGAGGGAAACAGATCATGGAAAATCTAAGCTGACAGCTGCAGAGGGGATGGGATTAACTAGGCTGGAATTCATGGAAACATAAGGGTTCAGGAGCACAGCAGATGAGCAGGGAGAATGGGGGTGTGGGAAATGTAGCAGGACAAGGATAAAGCAGGCCAGCTCTGGAGAGAGGCATGAGCAGAGCAGAACAGGGGCAATAGTCATGGGGGTGCACGTGCTGGGTGGGAGGACAGAAGTGCAGAGACAGAACAGAAACGAGCCATCTTGTGCTGAATATCCAAATGGACTCTTCATTCCTTTAGAGCTCCGTGGAATATAAAGCATTCACGCTTCTGTCTTTCTAGGAACCCCATCTGAGATCCTGCCCCTGGTAGAAGCCATCCCCAAGCTCCAGCAGAAGGACAAGAGGAAACAGGATAAAGGTCAATACATGGGGACTTAAGGAGGAGAGAGGGACAGTGTCACTCAGAATAAAATGCTTGGCAGAACCCTCTACTTCCTGCTCTGATCTCCACACAGGAATTCAGGGCACCTAGACTCATGGGATAGGGAGGGAAAGTAGCCAGTAACAGCCAAGGTAGGGAGAGAGGGAGCTGGTTGCTGTGATGTGAGTTGGGATGGGGAGAATACAGCAGTTCTGGGCTCCCCCCTGTGCTTGGTCAGTGAGGGTGCTTCACCTCCCTTTCTTGGGAGAATGAGTCAGATCTCCATGATACATGTGGAAAGAATGTGTGAACATGCAGGCTTCATTGAGCCATCCTGGCCCCTTAGCAATAACCACATCTGCTGAAGTGAGGAAGCGTGACTGATAACTGCTGGACTTGGAAAAGAGTCCCATTCCCACATTCTGTGCATTATTACATAGCTGGCTAGGAGTCTTCTGTATGCTTGGGACCAGAGACAATTCATCCTTCCTCAAGCAGCAGACAATGGCCAGGAAGCCATGTCCTGATTGGCACCATGTGCTGCAGCAGGACCTCCTGACTGAAGTGTACCGGAGCTGCATTGCAAAGAGGAGGGAGAGGGAATAGATCTTTGAGGGGTTCCTCGGAGCAGAGAGTAGCCTTCCCCATGGTTGCAGGGAGAAGGTGCTTCTGTTCCAGGGAACTGTTGGGCCACCTGTTGCTGCATTGATCTGTGCCTTTTACCCACAGCCCCGACTCAACACGGACAGCAGGATGATTTGGAAGCAGAGGTGGAGGAACCAGACCAAGCCACCTGCCTCCTCCAGCGTGAGGAGGAGAAGAAAGAAGGGGCGGTGGCTTTCCAGGTCTACAGAGCCTATTGGCTGGCAGTGGGAAGCTGCCTGGCATTGTCCATCCTCTTCTCCCTGTTCCTGATGCAAGGTAAGGCAGCAGCATGCTCTGCTCTGGGCCTCTGTTTTCACTTCCTGGCTTCATTCAACAGATATGGGGGTGACAGGGTGGGCTTCACCTCCACCTCCCTGCAGGAGGAAAGTCCAGTCCTCCTCATCTTCCGGCTTGAGGCAGAGCAGAGGCCTTATCAGCACTTCCCTGCCCATCATGCAAAGAGCTCTCCATGTGTGTGAGGGTGGGATGTGACACTCTAGTTTGATTCTCTGCTGTGATGTGTGGGGGACATAAGGTGTCTCTATAGAAGACTCTATTTCCTTAGAGGCTTTGGTCTGGCTGGGCCTGATCCTTGGCTCCCAAGGCTGCTGTCCATTCCTCTCTGGCTCCAGTGACCACAGTGGAAAGCGTGTTGAACGCAGAGGCTGGATTGGGCTGGGCAGTGAGGTGGTTAGGCCAGTTCCTCAGCTCCTGTAGTTGGGCTCTCTTCCTGATGCTTCTGCCCCACATTGATTGACACAGTATTTAGCTCTCACCCTGTACTGACATCTCTGTATCCACAGCCTCCAGGAATGTTTCCGATTGGTGGCTGTCGCATTGGATCTCCAACCTGCCCCCCACAGCGAACACCTCTATGAGGGTCCTGTCAGCTCCTCTGCCTTCTCCGCAGCTGTTGCATTTCTCTGCTGTGGGGCTTGTGTGAGTGAGCACTGGTGGGCAAGGGCAGGGAGCAGTGGTCTTCAGTGTTGCTAGGAAAGCCTCTTGCTGGGAAGAGAATAAGCTGGACACCCTTTTGCACAGAGCTTGCTCTGAGAGCAAGACAGGGACAAGAAGATCAGAAGGGATGGAAGGGCACACCACAGGCTTGCCACCTGTGGCAGGAAGGGAGACCCCTGGCTGCACTAGGCTCCAGGCATGGAGAGAGCCTGTGCTCAGGCTGGTGGGATCAATCTGTCCCAGCTTGCAGAGGCTGGTGAACAGTAGGAGAATCTACCCCAGCACGGGACTTAGTAGCCCTCCTGGCTTCTCCATGTCCCTGCTTCCTGCCTGAGGATTTTCTGTCTCAGGGGCTGTAAGGGTTGGCTGTGGTAGAGGATCTTTGAGGCTGCTCCATGTCCTTTCCCTCTCTTCCAGCTTCCCTGTCCCGATGTTGGATGCAGCTCCAGTCCTCCACAACAACACATTGAATGTGAACTTCTACCTAAGTGTGTATGGGGGCATTGCTGGGGCCAACTCCCTCTTCACTATCCTGCGAGCCTTCCTCTTTGCCTATGGCACCATCCGCACTGCTACCATCATTCACAGCCGTTTGCTGCAGAGGGTGACAAAGGTAGCGGTCACAAGGCCAGAGTAGGGAAGGCTGGGGACATGAGAAACCAGTGCCCCAGAGTGCTACCATCACCTCCCAGGGAACCCACCTCATGGCTGCAGTCATGTCCCCACTTTCCCACTCCAAGGTGGCTGCTGGAGCGCCCTGTTGTATGTGTGTGCATGTAGAAAGAGATGGTTGGTAGAGCCCTGTGGCTGCAAGCTGTGTGCGGCTGCTAGAGGTTGGGGTGCCCAGTCCAGCAGAGGAGGGGTCTCCGTCTTAGATACAGGTTGGGAGTTCCTTCCCTGTCTGTGTCCAGTCCTGCCTCTCTCCAGCACTGCTCTAAATGGTGGCTGCTTGCTGAGCTGCCTGCCAGCTGAGATATATGCCCAGGGTACCCTTGTCCATCAGGGAGAGTCCCTGGGCCAACACAGTATGGCTCTTACTGCTCCATTTCCCACGTTGGCAGGCCACGATGACATTCTTTGACACCACGCCAACAGGCCGAATCCTGAACCGGTTCTCTTCAGATCTGTACTGCATAGATGACAGCTTGCCCTTCATCCTCAACATCTTTCTGGCCAATGTCTATGGGCTGCTGGGCATGCTGGTGATGATCACCTATGGGCTGCCCTGGATTGGCCTTGTCCTGTTGCCATTGACTGCCCTCTACTTCTCCATCCAACGCTATTACCGGCGTACCTCCCGCGAGCTCAAGCGCCTCTATAGCCTCACCCTGTCCCCCATCTACACGCACTTCTCAGAGACCCTGACAGGCCTGAGTACCATCAGAGCCATGCGGGCCACTGACAGGTGAGTGCTGCTCCTCAAATGGGAGGGAACTGGCACCCAGAAAGCCCAGCACTTTGGCTCTCATTAGAAGCAAAGGAGGTTCTGGTCCTGGGGCCAGTCTGGATGGCAGGTGTGGGCAGTGACCATAAGCCAAAGGGAGAAGTGGTGGCTTTGATGATAACATTTGCATTGTGCTTGGCCCAGGTTTGAGGCAGAGAATCAGCTGCGACTGGAGCAGAACCAGCGGTGTTTCTTTGCCAGCAACACCGCGATGCAGTGGCTGGACATCCGCTTGCAGATGATTGGAGTTGTTGTAGTTACAGCAATAGCAGTTATTGCCATCATTGAACACCAAAGACACTTGGAAAATCCAGGTGGGTTGCGTGAGAGTGAGCTCAAAGCTGCCTGCTCCCCACACATGGCCAGTGCCTCGCAATTCTGCATCTTCTAGCTGAGAGCTGCAGTTATTTCCACCTGCCCCAGTGGGGTCTGCTCAACCCCTTCCCCTTACCCTGGAGGTGTCTTTTCCTGCCCTATCCTTCCCTCCCATAGAGCTGGGTGACCAGCTTGTCTCCTTTCCTCTGTGTCTTGGCACAGCTTAGTTCTGTGACCCCAGCATTCCTCCAGCCTTAATGTGTCTGCTGTATTCATAGATTCATAGATGCTAGGGTCAGAAGGGACCTCAGTGGATCATCGAGTCTGACCTCTTGCCCACGGCAGGAAAAAGTGCTGGGGTCATGTGACCCCAGCCAGGTGCTTTTCCAGTCTCCTCTTGAAGACCCCCAAGGTAGGGAAGAGCACCAATTTCCTTGGAAGCCCATTCCAAATTCTGGCAACCCTAACCGTGAAGAATTTCTTTCTGATGTCCAACCTGAATCTACTCTCTCAGCCTTTGGCCATTGTTCATGGTTATTCCAAGGGGTGCCCTGGTAAACAGAGCATCTCCTATTCCCTGCTGCCCTGCCTGGTGAGTTTGTATACTGCCACAAGATCCTCCCTCAGCCTTCTCTTGCGGAGGTTGAAAAGGTCCAGGTCCCTCAGTCTTTCCTCATAGGGCCTTCCCTGCAGGCCTCTAACCATATGACTGGCCCTCCTTTGGAGCCCTCTCAAGGTTGTCCACATCGCTCTTGAATTGTGGTGCCCAGAACTGGATGCAGTACTCCAGCTGCAGCCTGACCAGTGCCGCATAGAGAGGAAGCATCACCTCCCTAGACCTGTTTGTGATGCACCTACTAATGCGTGACAAAGTGCAGTTAGCTCTGCTAATTACTTCGTTACATTGATGACTCATATTCATCTTGGAGTTGACAACAACTCCAAGATCTCTTTCTGCCTCTGTGCTGCTGAGAAGGTCATCCCCCAGCCTATAGGTGTGCTAGTGATTCCCCCTCCCTAGGTGAAGCACCTTGCACTTGTCCTTGTTGAACTGCATCCTGTTGTTCCCTGCCCACTTCTCTAATCTGTCCAGGTCTGCCTGGATTCGGTTTCTTCCCATCGGTGTGTTTACTTCACCCCATAGTTTTGTGTCATCAGCGAATTTGGACAGAGTGCTTTCCACACCTTCATCCAGGTCGCTGATGAAGATACTGAACAGCAATATCAGTGAGTTACAAAGGACTGGAAGGGGCCTTCTGGACCACTGAGTCCACTCACCTGCATTTGCGGGCAGGCAACCATTAGTTCAAATGAGTTCACAAGATTCTCCCGTGACCCCTTTGGTATACCATGGTCACAAACTTGCCATAGGTAAACAGCAGGGAAGACAAGGGCACTTCTAATGGCATGTCACTGAAATAGCAGGGAGTTTGTTAGGTTGAAACAGTCTGGCCTGGTAGAAAATTCCTTCTTGGCCCCAAATCCAATGATCAGTTTGACGGTGAGCACATGAGGAAAGACCCAAGAGCCAGATGCTGGAGAGCTTTGTAAGCACTATTATGGACACTGGTGAACCCCACCAGTCTCCAGCTGCTAGCTACTGCCAATGTCTAGTGCTTCTGAGGAAGACCCCCAAAAAAACCCCCAAACCCTCCAAGAAACCCATACCAGAAGCCAAGTAATGCATTAATGGGAAGAAACAAAGTCCTCCCTCCTGAGCACTGCAGATGGCCAGCAAAACCCCTGACATTTGGGAAAACCATGTCGCCTGCTCTCATTATTACTCTAAGGACACCCTGTCCTCATACTGTCCCTCTCTTGTCCTCTCAGGACTTGTGGGCCTGGCCCTCTCATATGCACTGTCTGTCACAAACCTGCTCTCAGGCCTCATCTCCAGCTTCACTCAAACAGAGACCATGATGGTGAGTGTAGAGCGAACAGAGGAGTACACCACAGAAATCCCCATGGAGCCCCAGGAGCACTTGGTCCAGGTAACAGCTTGCACTCTGCTCTCTGAGTTTGGTCTGTGACATATCTCCAGGCTCTGTGCCTGGCATTGCACCCTCTTCTGCCTCTTTGTGTGTCCCCTGGGGCCCTGTTGTGCCAGCATTGCAGATGGGATTACAGGGATCCAGTGAACAGGTGCTGGGAACTGCTGGCCTGACTTGTAAGGACTTCTCAGAATAGTTGCCCTTTGCTAGTATGTCCCTACAGGACTTCTCAGGCAGGTTTTGCTGAAGGAAGGGCTGATGGAGATGGACAGGGAACTGAGGGGTTAGGATTTAAGAGGAGTGGGAGACAGGATGTGGTTGAAAGGCCCAAGGAGGGGCATAATGAAGCTGGCATGGAAGTGGGCAGAAGGTGAGCCAGAGTTGGTCTGAGGCTGAGTCCCCAAGAAAGGGGTGGCTGGGAGGTGAAAGCAGGGCACAGTTAGCATGAAAGGTAGAAGACAGGGCATCCTGTGACTGTGATCATGTTTCTATCTCATTCTCTTTTGTCCTTGAGGTGCCCCCTGACTGGCCAAGCCAGGGCCATGTGGAGTTCCAGCAGGTGGTTCTGGAATATCGGCCAGGGCTGCCTCATGCCCTGGATGGGGTGACCTTCACTGTCTATTCTGGAGAGAAGGTGGGGATTGTGGGGCGCACAGGATCTGGCAAATCTACCCTTTTCTTGGCACTTTTCCGCATGTTGGAGCTGAAGTCGGGGCAGATCCTCTTGGACAATGTTGACAGCCGATTGGTGGGCCTGGAGGAGCTGAGGTAGGATGGGCAGAGCTGGGGGATGAGCAGATAGCACTAAGGGCCCAGCAAGGTGATGTTTCCCTAGGGATGGGACTCGGGCCTTAATGGATACCATGCCCCAGAGGACTCTGGTGCTAGTGGCTACCAGTGACATGGCTGAAGGAGTGAGTGAAGGTCCCTGCATGCCCAGTCATGTCTGGAGATGGCAGGTTCTGTGCACCACTTCTCTGGTTGTGTGGGCTGAGGCTCCCATGCTGAGTGCAGCCTAACCCAATTTGTGTGTAGCACAGATGTACCTTATGTACAACACCCTATTGTGGAGAGCAACCTTTGGGAGTGAGAACAGAGTTGGGGGGTGAGTCTTGCTTTGGAGGAAACTCTCCTTGTTCACACCCCATCTCTTCCTGCCTCATCTATCCTTCCTCTGTAGGTCTAAACTGGCCATAATTCCTCAGGACCCATTTCTGTTCAGCGGAACAATCCGGGAGAACCTGGACCCCCTGGGGCGACATGCAGACTCAGATCTGTACCAGGTGCTGGAGCAGTGCCACTTACAGGAGGTGATTGTACAGATGGGTGAGTTTAGTGCTGTCAGGAGGCAGGGAGGCTCTGGCAGTGGGAAGGGGAGGCCCTGAGAAAGCTGGTGTGCTGGAGTGGGGTAGCCAAGGGTCTTGTGGGATCCAGCAACATCTGTCATGGAAAAGTGAGGCCCCACTGGATTCCAATGGGAGTGGTAGATGAAGCCCCCATGCAATCCTATGAGGGCCAGTAGGAAGGTGAGGAGGTGAGAGATTCTGTGGGGGTAGAGAACTAGATCTCAGAAGGCTCTGGGATCTCCCAGAAGGGACCAAAAATAATCTTGTGGTAGGATATTAGGTCCCAGTTAGATTCAGTCAGGCTGTGGAAGCTGTACACCATGATTCCAGCAGAAGGCATGCAGTGTTTGTAGCAGAGGTAGCCTGCAGCCATATCTAAAAGTCCAGGCACCCAAGGGCTTGGCCTGGGGCTGAGCAGAGATAGGTTTCAGGCCTTTACTGCCAGGTTCCTAACCCAGGCTTTGTGGCATTACTGCTGCCTTTACCTCTGCAGGTGGATTGGACTGTGAGCTGGGGGAGAGAGGAAAGAGCCTGTCAGTGGGACAGAGGCAGCTTGTGTGTCTGGCAAGAGCCCTCCTGACCCAGGCCAAGGTAAGTGCTGCTGACTCCTGCTCAGAGCGGGGAAGTCTTGCTTGGGAGGGCACATACCTGTTGCTGATGGTGGGTGAGAAGGGCAGGATGAGGAGGAGATGCAATGCCCTGATTAGGGAACAGGTGTTGTGGCTGAGAGCTGTGGTTTGCACTGCCCCCACAGCCCATCTCTGGCACAGGACCCAGGGCATTTGGGAGATCTTTGCTCTCTGTCTTGGGCAGGTACTGTGCATTGATGAGGCCACAGCCAGTGTGGACCAGAAGACAGATCAACTTCTACAGCAAACCATCCGCCAGCGCTTCACTGACAAGACTGTGCTCACAATTGCTCACAGGTACAGAGAGCTTTTTCCCATACCAAGAGCCAACTAGTGTGTGGAGGGAAAAGGGGGTGGCAGGCTAATTTTTCAATTCACCTAGCTTAGCCCCAGCGTCACCCACTCCCTGGGCCTTCTATACCAGACTTTCCACTCTGACCATGCCTCCACCCCTTATGTCACTAGTCAGGGCCTGTTATGGTACTGGTCAGGGCCAGGTTCTCAGCATTGCCTGCTGCCCCAGCTGTGAGCTGAACAGTGAAGTCAGTATTTGGGCAGCTTACCCAGTATTTGCCCATCTTGATCTTTCAAGGGCAGGGGACTGCCAGGAACCTCTCTATTTGCTTTTGCTGCTCCATAGTGAGGTACCTGTTGACTGTCCCCCTATAGCCTTTGCCTCAGTGCCTCAGGCTCCTGCAGCATCCAGGCCGTGGAAACCATCATGCCCTGATAGGCAACAGGATTATGTTTGCTTTGGAAGGTGGCTGGTAGAAACCTAGAAAGCTCTATGCCAACCAAATTGCTGGAACCTGTCTGATAGGGGAAGGGGAGCTCCTACATCTCACCAAGTGGTGCAAGAGTTAATGCAACCTGTGAAGATACAAAGGGGTTAGAAAGATCCAATATGAGAGGCTGACCCCTGCATTCAGGGACCCCTGCCATCCTGGGGAGTGAAGACTGAACAAAAATTGGAGCCTGTCTTGATCAGCAGAGGGCACTGCAGGACAGCCAGAGAGATGAAAGCTGCAACTTGGCTGTGGGGGTGGGGATTATTCTTTTCTGCAGTGCCTGGGAACTGCGGCCATGGACTAGGACCCCACTGGGCCAGGCAGAGAGAGCAAGGAGATAGTCTATACTCCATGGAGTTTACAGCCTATGCATGAGACAGAGACAAGGATATGGTCAGACAGGGCACTGGTTAGCCTCGTTGGCAGCAGTTTCGGCACACCGGTGACATAACACAGGAGAGCTTTAAGGAAGGTTTTGGAAGAGGACAGAGAGGAGCCTTTTCACCTGTTTAGGGGCTGCTTCCAATGTGAAGGACAGCCTCAGGAAAAGCACAAACAAAGATGCTTGTTTGGTATCAATCAAAGAGGTGACAGAGGCTGGCACTGCAGGAGGGAGAAGTAGAGCTCTCCATGGTGAGTGAAAGGATGAAGTAAGGTAGAAGTCGACCTCTCCATGGTGAGTGAAAGGATGAAGTAAGGGGAGGCTCTGAACAGCTTAGAAACTGAAGACAAGCAGCTTCTGTATGATGCAGTGGGCATGAGGTGGGAGCAAAAGGAGGGTAAGGTTTTGTCTCAGCTTTGGGAAAGGATCCTGGCAGCAGCATTGTGGGCAGATGCAGCAGGACAGGGTTGCATTTGTCAAGGCCCCAAATAAGAAGATTTTAGTAATTGCAAGGTGAGATGACAAAGAATTAGCTGTGTGGAGGGAGAGGAAAGGCTGCATCTCAGAGGTGTTACATGGAAAAAAATCTGCAAGATTTAGGCACTGCCTGGATGCGAGGAGAGAGAAAGGTCTAAGTCCAAGACAGTGACAAGCCTGAATGATGGCAGGATGGCAGTGTAGGCCACAGAGAGGGAGAAAGGGTAGTGGAAACAGCTTGTGGGGAGGGAATTTAGAGTTGGCTTTTAGCCATGTTGAGCTTGGATTTCAGCAAGGAGCTGTCAGACAGGGTAGGATTTTAGCTGGGGGAGAAGGAGCAGTTTGGAGCAGAGGAAGAGCCATGAGCTGTCCTTGCAGTGAAGGTAGTTGACTTCATGCCTGCAGATGTGGTAAGGTACAGAAGGGGACTGAGGAGAGACCCATAAAACCTTCCTAGGAAGCTGGGGGAAGAGGATCCTCTGAGGGAGCAGTCAGAGGTAGGAGGAGACCAGGAGAGGCCAGAGTCACAAAGCCCAGGGCGGACAGGTTCCCAAAAGAACATGGCCACCCATGTCAGCAGCAGCTCCAACCCCATTACCTTTAGGATAAAATTATCTGTGAGAATGGGAGTGGTGAGCAGGAGACTACCTCCCAGTATGGACCCATCACTCACCCACACTAAGCAGTGTCAGGCTAGGCTAAGCCATTACGGGTCCCATCAAAGTAGAGGAATCCATGTCAGTCAGACTTGGGCATTCTTATTAGCATGTCTGTACTGCCTCTTGCACCCCATCCTGCAGGTCACTGTGAAACCAAGGCCCCAATACCTGTACCCATGTGGAGATCTACAGTGCCTTCTGTAAGAGCTGGGCCATGAGCTGGTCTTCTGGCCATAGTCCTGTGCTGTGATTTCATGCTACCAAAAAACAATAGAAGTGGATGGATTCAGTCTCCCATCCCCTGTGGGAGGTGGGCTGAGCTTAATCTCCTCATTTAAAAAGGGGACATTCAGGATAAACCAAAATAACTCACTCAAATTCAGGAAGCCAGCTGGTGGCAGGGCCAGGAAGGAAACCCAGGTATCGTGACTTATAGTCCCTTTTCCCCCCCTGCTAGAAACATTGCCTCCCTTTTTCTTTCCTATCCCATTGCATAGTGTTACTTTAGCAACATGTTGTTCTTCCCCAGAAACAACTGTTTCAGTGGTGATGACTGAGCAGTCTCTGCTTAGATAGTCTGCCAAGTGACCCAGGAGGTGTGCCGAAGGGCTCCATAGAAATGGGTGCTCCATGAGAGAGCAGTATTTGGTGCTTCTCCCAATCCCCAGACTGCCCCAGTCCCCTATTGCATTTGCTCTTGCCAGGCTGAACACCATCTTGGACTCAGACCGTGTTCTGGTGATGCATGCTGGGAAGGTGGCAGAGCTGGATTCACCTGATGTCCTCAGCAAGAGGGAGGACTCCTTATTCCAGCGACTTCTACACAGTGGGCAGCAGTGATTTCCCCACAGAGTCTGAGACCAGGAACCACCCTCCCTAGCTGCCCTCTTGTCCCTCTGCATGCCAGCACCATGGCTGGCATGCTTCCCTAGCCCAGCACGCTGATGGGAGCAGCCGTCCACATCCTACAGGCCCAAAAGCTTCTGTGGGATGCTGCTGTTTCATCAAGAACTAGGAAGGGTGGGGCCTGCTCATAGTGGAGCTTGTTTCAGGCCAGGAAGGCAGGGAACCATCTCCTAGTCCCTGATGGAGTTGGGCAAGGACTTGCTGGGTTAGGAGTCACAGGGGGGGAGCCATGCTCCTGGCCCAAGGGTGCCCCCTCTTTGTAGTGGTGATGGTGTCTCCGGAGCTGTCCCTGCCGAGGACTCAAATAAAGTGATTTTAAAATGTAAACATGCTTTTTTCAGAGTCTCTCCTGCAGCCCAGGTCTTCACTGCTGTCCCTGCAGCGCCTCTCAGGTCTGGGGGGACAGGCTCCCCCTACTTCCTTGTGCTCTTAAGCTGCCGTGTCCTCACCTGCCTCTTCAGACCAGCCCAGGGCAGCAGCTGGAAGCCCTGGTTCCTCCATCTCTTCAGCTCCCTATAGCATAAGGCCTTGGGCCTGAAGTCCTTCCCCACCCTCCTTCACCTCATGTGTTCAGCACAACCCTCCTGGACAAAACAGTAGGGGGTTAGGGGGGGAATCTGAGATACTGTGTGGCCACAGGGGAACATCACACCTGCAATTATGTAAGGGCCTCCAGAAGCTTGTCCAGGCAGCCCCTGTCCAGGGTAGATCTGCCATCCTTCCCCCTGTACCCCGCAAGGTGCACAAGACACTATCACAGCTTCCTGGGCTGATACTCCTCAGCACTGCCTGGACCCCAGCCATACCTGGATTTCTCTCATGGGGGGTTTGGAACCTGCCAGCCTGGGGAGCAGCAATTTGCACCTGGCTCCGGAAGGAGTAAAGCTCAGCTTCAAAACCACATCTCCTGCACAGCTGGGTCGGCCTGCAGTGAGCAGCCCACTCCTCCCATCATTCCGCTCACTGGCAGCTGCTGCTGCTGCTTCTGTAGCTTTCAATAGCCCTTTCCTTTCTCCAATTCCTCTCCTGCTGCAGGCAGTCAGGCCACAGGAGTTAGCTCTGCGTTTCCCACCTGCCCCCACAAGGCCCTTCCCTTTCTCCCCAGCACTCTGAGGAAGTCCCAAAGCACCAGCAGCTGTCTTGAGACACAGGGGCTCCTTTCCCTCCCTTAAGACTGCAGGATCCCGCTGCCCCAGCCCTGCCTGTGCACTGACCAGAGGCTCAGGTCGTAACCCAGCCTCTTGACATCAGGTGGCCTCTCTCATGCATGTTGGCACTAAGCCGCTCTTAAGCACAGCCACAAGCCCAAAGGCCACACTTGAAGCATGCTGCTGGCGGCAGGGATGAGAGGAGTTATAGGAGAGCTGCTTTGGCAAAGATTTGGGGGGAGAATGGACTAGGGGAGACAGGAAAACAGCTCCACTATGGAAGGGGTCTGCCAAGTAGCTGATGCTTGGCACTCTGAGGGCAGGGGACACTGGCTCTGGTGTTTCATTTGTTTTATTTGATAAAGTTACATCATCCATCCTTGTATTAAAAAAATAATCTTTCTGGTAAAGCCCCTGTCCCCTCTCCCCACAGTCTGTTTGCCTGCTCTGCTTCTTCCTCCATGTGGAAACCTCACTCTTGCCTGCTATCTGGTTTCTCAGCCCTGGAAGTGACATGGTCTCTGCATCCCTCTGAATACAGCATGGGAGACTCCCTCCACCCTGTGTGAGGCTTTGCTCTAATGCTTCCTCCCTCTCCCCCCAGCACACACCTTGGAGGCACAAAGAGCCTTGTCCCCCTGTGGAGGGTTTCAATTCTCTAACTGGAGCAGTCCAGGCTCAGTGGATCAAACTAGGCAAGAAATGCCTTAGGTACATGCCCCACTCTCTTAGAATCAGAACCTGTGGTAGAGGTGATATCTTTTATTAGACATCTAGATATTTGCAGAAAAAAAATCTTTATTCTTTATTTATTCATATGAATTTTAATTTCTACCTAGAGGAAATTTTACAATCTTTGCATTTTCCTAAGCCTGAGGAAGGGTGTGTGCGCCCAAAAGCTTGCAAATAAAGAATTGTTTTGCAAATATCTAATTGGTCTAATAAAAGATATCACCTCTGCCATGAGCGCTGATTCCTTTTGCCTATAGACCAATACAGCTACAACCTATATCCCACTCTCTTAGATGCCTTTGACGGGCTTCAAACTGAAAGGTGCGGTCACGGCAACTTTGAAGGCAATGCCACCTCTTTGTTCCCCAGGGCTATCCCAGGCTCTGGATTTAATCTCTAACCTCCTTTGCATCCTGTGCGGAAGGCCTAGTCTTTAAGTGTTCCCATGCCTGGTTGTAGGTTACTCCTGGGAGCATGGTTTGAGAGGGGGAAGTGATGAACTGGAACCAGGCTCACCACCAAACCAGCCCCAGCTCCCTTCCAGCCTTCTCCACATCCAGTTCCACCTGAAGGCACCTGTGGGGAGGGCAAACCTGGTCCTCATCAAGCCTGGAGGGAGCTGGCTTTGCATTTGCAGCACGTCTGGCTCTGTCTCTTCCCATCAGTGGGCAGTGAGGTGGAAATGCATGCTGAGGCAGGGAGGGAGCTTCATGAATTGCCATCCAAACTAGATGGGACGGGTTGATAAAGGGGGGGAAAGTCACATGGATCATGGAGGGAGGGAGGTACAAAACATGCTCGCAACCCCTAGGCCAATAGCAAGAGGGAGGGACATTGTATTGAGCCAAGAAAGGGCACGATGGAGTATTGAACGGTCCCCCGAGTTCCTCCAAACTGGCTCCCCACAAGGCCACAGAGGCAGATGGCTGGTTTGCTTCCAGGAGAGGTAGAAGCTGACATGGACAAACTATGACCTGCAGAAAGAGCTGGGAGCCCCAGGGGACTCCAGAGCAGAGCACATGGAGAAGCAACAGGTCCAGAGGCCCTAGCAGGGGCTGTGGTCCAGGTCCAGAGGCCCCAGCAAGGGCTGTGGCAAGGGACCACCCAGTGCAGAAAGCTGTGCCCTGCCCCTGCTCTGGCACTGCCAACCTGAGTCCCAGGAGCTTGGTTCAGTGCATAGAAGATGGTACCAGTGTCCCTTGGTGCTAGCTGCCAAAATCAGCATGCTGCTGCTTCCCATGGTGGGCTTTTCTGGTGCAACCCTTTTGACTCCCATGGATGCTCAAGGTGCCTAGATGATGAAAATAAGATTAGATGCAGCCAGGATGTCATACCAGGTTGAAGAGCTGTGGTTTCAGATAAGGATTTGCTGTCCATAGGAATGCTTCCCTACTGAATCACAGATCAGTTTGCACCAGAGACCTTTAGTGCTTTGGAAATATTCAACCAGAATGGCTCCCAGGGCATGATTCGAAGGGTTTGTTGGCATGGTGACCTGCCAGGGCCCAACTCTGAGAATGCCAGAGTCCTCACAGCTCTGTAGTCTTCCTGGGCTCTATCAGGACTGCATTTAACATGCCCACTTGACACTCTTGCTCCTGTAGCTTCCTTGCAGACTGTGAGGGGCTTTGGCACCAGTTGGATCTCCGGCGCCCTCTCTGCCAGTTCCTCAGAATTAACAATACAGTGACCAGGACCAGCACAGCAGTGAGCACCCCAAACACCAGCACTGTCACCAGCTGGGCCTCACTCAGCCCTGAGTCCCGTTGGGTCACCACCTCTTTGACAGAGATTTTCAACAACCCACTTTCACTGGCTTTTTCGCTGTGGTTGGTGCTCCGCCTCCCAGTAACCACAGTTCTGACAGGCTCAGGCTGAGTAACCCAGGGGTACTCACTGGTTGTGCTTCTCCCAGGATCGTTGTCCTCCCTGTCAGCTGGATGGTAGAAGGTGATCCAGGTTGGTTCTGCAGTGGCAACCTCACAAGTTTTACCAGTGAAACCATCTGGACACAAGCAGTCAAAATCATTGAAGCGGTCATAGCACTTTGCTCTGTTCTTGCATGGCTGGCTGGCACAGTCATCAATGTTAACAGTGCAGAAACGCCCTTCAAAGCCTGCTGGGCACTGGCAAGAGAAGCGGTTGATACCATCGTGGCAGGTGGCACCGTTGGCACAGGGGCGCATCAGGCAGTCATCTATGTTATTCTCGCAGCGGGCACCAACAAAGCCAGCCAGGCACTTGCAGGTGAAATTACTAGCAAAGCCATTTTCATCCTGGCACTGCCCACCATTCCTGCATGGAAACCTGCAAGGGGAAAGCAAGGAAAGGTCATGGACTGGGGCTGAACACAGCCTAAGCCCCAGAGGGGCATGCATCCAGCATAAAATACCCCTCTGGACTTAAGAGTTCCCAGACTTTGCACTGGTGGGGGGCAGGAAGTAGGGGTAAGTTCACCTTCAGTGATCAGGGGAGAAAAAAGGGCAGGTGTTTGGGTCCTTCCTACCTGAAAGAGAAAAAAGTCCATCCCCCCAACCAAAGATTCCCTAAACATGGACATAGGACACACTTGCTCCTCCCAGTGATATCAGTGTTCAGAGTAGCTGAGGTACAGTCACATTTTCCATAATGAACAGACCAACCCTTAAAACAGGAAAGGGTGGCTCCCAACAGGTCTCCATGAGCACGAAATGGATGCATCCCCTGTACCCAGGGACAGGAATCAGCTCTGAACAAGAGCCCAGACTCTACCTAACACAGGACCAAAGCTCAGGATGGTTTGAGCTTAACTTCATGCTGCACCACTGATTGGTAGAGTAGGATCCAGAGCTAATGCTCTATATAATCTCCCTGCCTGCTCTACCCCATCTCTGCTGCTATATCTCACCCTGCCTTCTCACATGGCCCTATCTTCATCTCACAGTCCTTTCCATGGAAGCCCTCGGGGCACAGGCAGGAGTACTCCCCATCTCGGTCGTAGATGCA
Organism: Alligator sinensis; assembly: GCF_000455745.1. Taxonomy (NCBI): domain Eukaryota; kingdom Metazoa; phylum Chordata; order Crocodylia; family Alligatoridae; genus Alligator; species Alligator sinensis. The sequence goes on from NW_005842763.1 coordinate 326,532, forward strand.
CTGGGCTCCATTCTGGCATGGAGGCTGGTGCTCACAGATGTGTATATCTGAGGGAAGAAAAAGAGGAGGCAGTTGTGAGAGATGAGCCCAATGCAAATTCTCCAACCTGCCCTGTTGGAGAAAAGCTAGAGCAACAGCAGCAGCTGCTTCCACCCAAATAACAACAGTGGCTTTGGCTAGCACGCATGCGGCTTGCTTCAGCTGCGGCTGTCACAGTGCTTTCATGTTAGTCCCCCTGGCAGGGATGCAGAGTTGTAGAGAAGGGAAAGCCCTTAGCTGCTCCGAGCACCACAGAAAGGCTGACATATAATGGCACACAGCATGCTGGAGACCCTGGTTAGCCTAGATCAGCTCTGCAGGGAAACTGCTTCCCCTCCATCCTGGACACTTGCTTCCATTTGGAAGCGCACAAGGGGATCCCACCCCGCTGACTGTTGAAGGCAGGAAGTGCTGGGGGAAGCAGGAGGCTCAGCAGACTGCTCGCTGTAGCGTGGGAAAGGCAGCAAATATTGCCCATCGCCCTTCTGCAGGTCAGCCGGCCTTCTAGCATCCCCAGCTTTGCCAACTGGGATCAGATCCCGGCAGCCTGACCTTCTGCCACATAAAGGGAAGGAGTGGGCTGAAGCTGTGACAGAAAGATGACACCTCATCCCCCCAGGGAGCCAGCACAGGCATCACAATGAGAAACAGGTGGCCACCAAACCACTGCTAGCAGACACAGCACCACCCTTCCATTTAGGGCGTGCAGCCCTAACCGTGAAAGGATGAAAACTACCATCTTGTGGAGATAAATCTTGGGCACCTGGATGGAAACCTGGCCCCTCCAGCCCCTGTGCCCTCCACATTCCCCCACCCAGTGTCACAGGGCAGTTGGGCAGCACCTCAGCTTCTCTCCACCTGGAGCTGCTTCCACCCAACAAGCTGGTCCTCACAGCCCCCTAGGCTGAACCTCAAGCCCATCCCTGATCCAGCTGGTGAGACCTACCTTTGTCACAGAATTTTCCTGCCCAGCCATTGTGACAGATGCACTGCCAAGGCTGGTGGCACGTCCCATGGAGGCAGCCTGGCATCCGCACACACTTCTCGCAGTACTCACCCTCCCAGCCTGGGTCACACCTGAAGGAGGAAAAAGGAAGGTTAGTCAGAGCCTTCCCAGCAACAGCACAGCAGAGCAGAATGAGATTACATAACCATTTACAGAATGCTGCCTTCATGCCAATATCCTAGCACGGGAAAGTGCATAGGGCTGGAGCAATCCTCTCAGAGAATCCCATGGACGCAGAAACATACTTCTCCTGGGAAACCACCTAAGCCAACAGAGGAAGCTGAGGGAATAGATGCTGTCTACCCCCTGGTCCCAGTGCCTTGTTCGGAGTATCCATCAAGTGCCGCTCCCAGATTAGCATTCTCTCATAAAACCCACTGCTGGGGAAGCTGCAGTCAGCTTTCCCTGTCTTTTTGTCATCAAAGCCCCTTCCCAACATTTTACTCCTTAATCCTCTCAGATGGAGGACAGAAAGCAGAGAGAGGGAACTGGAGGAGCAAGAGGGATGCTGAGATACAGCTCATGCCAAAACCCAAGAGTTGTGGCTCAACAGCCTTGATTTTAAATGCTAGTCTGCACGTTTCTTTTCCCCTGAGTTTAGACAGCCAGAAAATTCCTGCACCCTTTCAGCCAGGCAGACAGATGAAGGGGCAGGGAGCAGATACCTCTCTTTGTACTACTAAAGTGTGTCTGTATTCTTCTTTAACTGAGAAAACTGGAGTATGCGCAATAATCCAGATGTGAAGCCACATACAGCATTCCAGAGGTGGTCCATTTATGGAATCACCATAGTTACAAGGTAACCATAAGAGTTATGGGAAAGCAGTCACTGAAGCACACAGCAGGATGTTGGCCCTAATGGAACAGTGGCTGGTGATTATAAGAAATGCAAAGCTGTTTCTGGGCTGGACAATCCCTGCCTTCCCAGAGGGGAAAGAGGAAGTGTTAAGAGCACCCAGGTAGAAGCAGAACTGAGCTGAGCTGAGGTGACAGAGAGGTAGAGATGTAAGAATCAGGACTCAAAACCATCACTAAATTAAAGCTCACAAAGGCAATGCCACCCCCACAATCTCAAGACTCCAGAAAGATGGCAGCTCTGAACTTCTCTTCTCTGGAGCAGAGAATGATACAGCAAGATAGTGAAAGTCCTGAAGCAGCACAGGCTAGGTGAAAAGGCTCTGCAGGCCTCAACGATTTTGAAAAGGAGCTGCCAGGCTCCTGAAGGCTTCAAAGAAGAAGCTGAAGACTCCAGACTGAAAGTTGTAGCCAACAGTCCAGAATGAAAGTATTAACCAGCAATATGGCCACCATACAGAAGAGCGCAGCATCTCTAATTTGGCCTCGCCACCCTAAAACACCCCCAGAAACCAAATTGCTTCACTGTCTACAGAAATGAGCTATCTTGTAGATATTAGTATTTGGGCAACACCTGGTTTCTATCACTAACATGAAGAGCCAGTTACAAAGAGTTTGCAATCCAAAGGAGCTTACTGCTTTCTAGGCATGCAATGCTGTCTGGGGAGCTGCCACGTGGTTTATCTGAGGTCCTTCTAGGACATGCATCCCCATCGTATCTGAGCACTAAAGATCTCTCTTGCATGGGCCCACTTGGCCCTTACAGAACTGTGCCAGTTGGTTGGTTTCAGACTTGATCTAAAGGCAAGGTCTGTAGAACAGAAGGGCACAGGAACCAAACTTTCCCACTGGGAAGGTGTCTACTCAATATGGGGGAGCATCTGACTCTGGGAACCTAGATGAGCTGAGTGGGATAACACTATCAGCACTCTTCAGCTTAAATAGGGATTTGGAGGTTATGGGGAATTAGTCAGAGGTACTGAGAGATCAGCTGTCCTGGCCATGACTGCTGTTCAACTGGAGACCCAAACATCATACCTGCACTTGCCATCCTGGTCACAGCACCCGTGCGCCAGGTTACAGTGCTCACTGCAGTCATCACCTGCAAGACAGGGCACAGACAATTTACTACACAAGGAGGGCATGCTAATATCAAGCTGTGCACACGAGCTCCAGGACTCCAGAACTGCCCATGCCAAGGGCTCCTGTTCACTCAAATCAGCCTACATTGGAGCCCACTGAACCAGGCAGCCCTGTTTTCCCTTAAAGTCATCAATTTCCTCCTCCTCTGCTTATTTCCCACTGCTTTTCATTATGTCACTGAGGCCTTTTAAAAAATGCCAGGTACCCCACCCCACAGGGTCTGATGGCTTTACAAGAGAACACACCATGGGGGAAAAGAACTGAATGTAAAGAACAAATCAGTGCTTGTAGCACAGTTGCACTTGGGAACTCAGGCCTCTTGTGTCAGGTATGGTACACACAAGACAGTCCCTGCTACAGTTAGCTCAGAAATTAGGGTTATGACACAGGTAGTGGATAAAATGCTGGGCCTGGAGTTACAAACCTACCCATGTGCATCGAGACTCTCCATACTCTCCTTATCGTGACCACTCTTCATACATCACTTACATTTGATCAGAGATTTCTCTGGACAGAGACCCTGTATACAGTTTGTATTTACAATGTCCAACACAACAGGGCCTAGCCTTCAGTTGCAGCTCTGGATGATACTGTAATACAGTAAATAACCAGGCTGTTTATCTATGGGGCTCAAGGAGGCCCACTCACTTTTCTGGTGATCTAGACACCAAAGAAGCGAGAGGCTCATAAGCATCTCTGATGAAAACTAAGTTTCCCTAGGAGGATATGAGATAAGCAGGTGAGAGATGGGTTAGTAAGTACTAGCTCTCTCCCCAAAGTGTCTCTGCCTCTAGAAGACAGCTGCTTTTTGAGAGAGTCACTCATCCAGAGCTGTTAGAGTCGCTGTGACCTGGCTGCAAGCATAAGCGTAAGGTAAGAGTGTGGGATAATAGCCTGACAGGTGTTAAATTCTGTTTATTTATTTAAACGCCCCAAAGGCTGTAACTGAGCTGTGGCCTGGCTCTGCTGCCTCTCATCCCCATGCTAGCCCAGCACTGGCCTGTTTTCTCCAGTCGGGTGTCTTCTTTCATGTCCAGCTTTCTGTCTTCCTGCATGCTGATCACTTATTGCCCTCAGCCTCTCTGTCTCAGGGCATCAGCTCTCTCTTCCCTGTAGAGTCCCGGCACTGAGAACAGTTGGCTTTGCAGGGATCAGAAGGGGCCACTAGGCCTAGTTCAGGGCTCTCAGTCCCACATTATCTTAGCAACTAGGCCAGTGAGGAGGCTTCACTTAGAGAGACAGGAGCATGGAGAAGACCGCTTCTCCACCTGTAGCCTGTCCAGCAGGTGTCACTGCACACTGGAAATATGAGTGAGATTCAAAGTGAGTGGAAGAGCATGGGTACAGTGGGAGTGCAGCAGCCACCTTCATGACATCAAGCTATTATCTGGAAGGCTGAGCATCCTTTAGTCCCAGTCCCAGACTGGTAGATGGTGAATTATTAGCAAATGGAGTCCATCCTCCAGGCCCATGCAGGGTGTAGTCTCATCAGTGGAGCTCAAAGCAGGCTGTCAGAGACTTTCTAAGCAACATTACATACAGTAGAAAAAGGAAGGGAGGATGGGGTATTCTTGTGTTTGCACCTTAAAGTCCTTCACTGCAAGTGAGAGACAGACTCCTGTGGCCAAAATCAGAACTAGAAACCCCCAGAACATGCCATGGATAATATAGAGAAGCATTGTGGATCAGGTCAGCCCATGATTGAGTACTGCTTTCTTTCATGTCTACAAGCAATTCTGCTGTGGTAGGTGCTTTGTGACTCTACCATTTAGTCACATTGGGAAGGGATCTCCATTCCCAGGTTCCAAGCTGGCCTTTTGGACTCTTCCTGTCCTTCCCTGCCTCTTGGGAATGTCACATTTATTAGCATAATCTAAGACTTCTGGCACAGAGCCAGTGAGCCTGCAGCCCAAAAGAATCTCCTTTCTTACTGCCTGTCCAGCCCTGTGCCGACAGGAACCTCATGAAATTTGGGGCAAAGGACCCTTTCTGATTGCAACCTCACAAAATGCCTGAGAAGCAGGTCCTGTATTCTTTCAAGCAATGATAGCTTTTCTTTTACTGGACAGTGGTGATTTGAGGAGACCTCATGATCACCCACGTAGGTTTGGGAGGATGGAAACTGGAAAATAACACATTTCTGCCAAATCTCACCTTGGGCAAGCTGGTGATGGGCCAAGAGGATCCAAACCAAGGACATGAGCTGAAGACAGCAGCTCCTGAGCATGGTCAGTGTGGCCCCACCGAGAGAAACACCTAAAGGTACATAAAAAACATGATCAGAAATGCCCTAAGCTCACTACACCGCAGCTCTGCTAGGTTCACTTCACACCTCCCCATTTCTCCATTGTCCCAATGTTTCTAGTTCTGTGATTGCTTAAACTGTATAAGGGCTGTCTACTTGTGACATTCTCAGTGCCTCTTTTGGATATGCTCTTGCTCAGGATCCTTTCTGTACTACAGACATCCATAGCTGAACAGTCCTTTTAAACATATATGACAGAAGTATAAAGCTGAATATGAGGATTGGCAGTAATGCTAGAGTTCAGACCACCTCCTGGCTCCATCATGGGTTAGGAGAGTGTGAACCCCCATTCTGATATTGTCTTCAATCAATCAATCAATCAATCAATCAGTCTGTGTATTTCAGCCTAATATCCACTTCCCCCTTTCCCATCTTTGTTAAATACTGAGACCTCCTACATGACTCCACCAGTGCATCTCAACTGTAGTCTACTGATTTCTAAGGTGCCCAGGGAAAGACAATCTCCTGCTTTGCCAAGAGAATCCCCTGCTTTCCTCCAGGATCAGTGCTCTCGGCTGTGCAGCTGGTGACTTGGTATCCTCTGACTAGGCAGTGAGCTGCAGCTAGCAAACCTAAAACTGGTAGCTAAATTCAGAAGCTCCTTCTGTCTCTATTAGATTCAAGGGGGCAGGGATCAGGGCAAGTCCCTGCATCTCCAGCAGGCAGTAAATGCCACACAGAACATCACTTTGCAGTGCATGGGTGTGCAGCAAAGGCCCTTAGACATAGGACTGAAGCTTAAAGGAGCAAAAGCAAATATGTCCCTCCTACCTAACCTCCACCTAACCCGCCTCATTCAGGGTGCCAACATTCCTCAGCCCAGGTGTTTTCTAGACACTGCCTGTCCTCCTGGAGCATTTGTACTCCTGGAAAATACTTTGTTCCCTCATTGCCTGCTTGAGTATATTCTGGCTCTTAAGAACATGAAGTTCTAGGGCAAGATCACTCAGGGAAAATACTGTAATGAGCGATGAAGCAACCGCCCATGAAGAATAGTGAACGGGGAATGGAGCAAGCTTTATCCAAATGTGTGAGTGTTACCAGCAAGGGGCTGTTCCACATGAAGATGGGATCTCAACCTACGCAGTCAGACTGGGCCAATATTTAAAAGCAGGATGTGAAGAAAAGACAGGCACTTGCTCCGGGAAGTGCTGCAGGCAGGGGCTGGTTGTCTGTCTGGGTCTGGACTGGCCCAAATGATGCTGCCAGAAGCACCTTTCCAATGACTAAATCAAGCTCTTATCACCTGGGGTCATGAAAGATCATGGGGCCTTTCTGACAGTCATCACCCTGTGGGCTGTCGGCCCCACTGTCCTGGCCACAGGCCATCTCAGCCAGTCCCTTTCTACCACCCCAAACCCCACACACCGCTAGGGATGAACACAGGGCTTTCCTTCACTTCCTGTCCTAAACCTGCGCAGTGCTAGGGCGGACCGCCTGACAGCTGCTGCCTTCCAGGAGCGGGTGAAGCGATTCCTGCGAATCTTCTAAAATAATTTAGGGATTAGGGCTGAACAGTTGGCATCCTCCTCCTCCTCCTCCTGCCAGGAGCTCAGCCTCGAGCTGCCACCCAGGTGTCATTGCAAAGGTCATTTCCCCCTAGGCTTGGGCAGGGGCTGTGAGGCTCAGCGCTTGGGCCAGCACCTCCTGCTCTAGCTAACAGGATGCCCTCAGCCCTGAGGGGCTCGAGGGCGCTCAGCACCAGCCCCGGGGCAGGAGGTGTGCATGACCGCCCAGAGCCAGGGCATGGGGGTGCCTTGTCCTTCGCATCCCCGTGTCCGGGGGCGGTCACCAGCCCCTCCTGGTGGCTGGACCACAGCTCAGGGCTTTTCTGGGGCTGGGACTCCCGAACCGACCCCCCCGCCCCTTGCCCCGGGGGATGCGCTGGGAGAAGCGCCGGCCCC
>NW_005842763.1:334079-340322 GCF_000455745.1 Alligator sinensis
TCCCGCCCGGCGCGGGGCACGCCGCTCCCTCCCTCCCGCCAGCCGCGCCGAGCCCCGCACCGCCCGGCCCCACCGCCCAGCTCAGCTCCGCACCGCTCACCTGCCGCCGCTCCGGCCCCGGCTCCCCGCTCACACACACGTACACACACGGCCTGGGCTGGCCCAGGGTTGCACGACCGCGCGCGCGCACACACACACACACACACACACACACGGGCTGGCACAGCCCAGGGTTACACAAGCGTGCACACACACACATGTGCACACACACAGGCTGGGCTGGGGTGACCCAGAGTTACACACACACACACACACACAGAGGCTGGCCCAGCCCATGTTTACATGAGCATGCACACACACACACACACACACACACACACACACACACAGAGGCTGGGCTGGCCAAGGGTTACACAAGCACATGTGTGCGTGCGTGCACACGCACACACGCGCACGCTGGGTAGGCCCAGAGCTTCCAGCCCTGCTGCACTGCAGGGAGAAGGTGTGGGGAGGGGGGAAAAGAAGAGCCCCCCCACCACCTGGGATCTGCCCCAAGCCTGGGGCAGGGGGATTCCTCTGTGGGGACTAGCACTGTAGATGGCTCAGGCCTGACCCTGAACCCCACAGTGGGCAGTGTTGTGGTGAATATCCCACCCCTTCCCTGTGCTCCAGTCTGATGATGGATGGGGAGAAGGGGTCTGGGGGGACTTGACATGGAGTGGGATGTAGGCATGAGAGAAAAAATAAGGGGATAAATGACTGTAGGTGCCAGGTATCCACCTCCAGGGCTAGAGAGACAAGTTGCCAGCAAGGAGAGCTCCCAGGCAGGCTCCTGCACACCCCCCGCCCCCAAACCACAGATGCTGGACATGGCCTAGCCTTGTCTGCTGCACACACTCATCACAGGGCACACCGAGTCAAGCCTGGGGTAGGAGAACCAAGCACTGTAACCAGCTTCTGACCGACAGAGTGAGCCTGGGGGCCTTCCAGGCATCTCTCCCTCAGATTTGCTACAGTGGCGTTAGCACCAGTGCCACTTCACCAACAGAAGCAGCAGTGGGAGTGAGTCCTTGTCTGGACCCGTCACATAAAGATGCTACATTTTAATGGCTGCATATTCTAAGCCTGGTTGAAGTGGGGTTTAATGCTCATATTTGTTTCTGTTTTCTATCCAAGCATACTCATTTCTCATCTTTGGTATTAATTGTCTCTTGCAGAATGTTTCCATCTTCTAGTCTGGTGTTAGAAGGACGTGCCAGATTACCTGGGTTAAGTGAAAGCTCTTTCTTCAGCCCTTCCTGTGTAGGCCAAATGCTATTTTACAAGCCCTGCCGTTTTCAACCCAAGAGATTGGTAGGCCCACATAGTAATTCTGGCAGTCATTTCTCATGGGGGAAGGACTCGAAAGGCCCTGTGAACTGGAAGCTTTTAAAAGATCATCTGGAGAGGTACTGGTACCTCAGAGCCTCCTTCATCAGACCAAGGAAGAACAGCTAGTCCCCTCCAGGACCTCTCTCTTACTTGGTAGGGCTCCTTCTTGTTTATTATTGTGTAACCTCTGAAAACATTGACACTTCTCATTCTTCAGCATGACCAGCTTGCCCCATAGTCTGACCACTTTCTTCCTCTCACCTGGTGCTTAGTGTTTGCCATTTCTTCCCACTCCAGAATTGCATCAATCAGCAACAGCACCACAGCCACTAACTAAGGTTCAGGCTGAACATCAGGAGACATTACTTTATGGTTAGGGCTGCCAGGCTCTGGAATGGGCTCCCAAGTGAGGTGGTACTCTCTCCTACCTTGGGGGTCTTCAAGAGAAGACTGGACAGATATTTGGCTGGGATGATATGCCCACGGCACTGGTTCCTGCCCGGGACAGGGGGTCAGATCTGTTTGGGTCTCTTCCGACCCTAAGCACTATGATACTATGAACCCTGTGCTCATATCTCCTATTCTAACATCCTCCAGTCCTCTCTCCATCAGACAGGCTTCTCCCATTTCCCTACCCTCACCTTATGTCTTTTCCACCCTGGGTCTACGACAGTCCCCTTTTCATTCATTCTTTCCTCGGCATCTCTGTCCTTACCACACTTAAAACTATAGCAGCTGCAGCCCTCCTCAAGGAAACTGCATTGACCCTGGGACCCTAATACTCTCAAGTATGGATTTGTTGAAACCACTTCCCTGCCTGAAGCATCTATTTTTCCACTTGAATATCACTGAGAGAGATATCCTGGCTCTTGGATGGAGAAAGGCTCTCAGCCACAGCTCTGATGTAACCACCTCCCTTTTCATTGACCTCCTCTCTCTTCTCAGTTCTGAGATCTCCAGACTTTGAGCACATAAATGAGCATCTCAGTCTGCCACCATCTGTGGACCTTCCTTGCTGAACCTTTCCTTTGCAAGTCAGTCAAAGGCGCATGGCCTCCCAAGGCCACAGAGATCCAACTCCAGTCTGTTCAGGAGACTTCAACCATCTTTTCAGGTGTATATGGAATACAGCTATATCAGCTCCACCCTGAGGGGTCTTGTCTGGTTCTCCATCTGCTGCAAAGTCACTATCTTCATCTTCAAGGCCCTTCACGGTCCCAGCTCCATGTGCAACTGTCTCTCTCCTTCTCTTGATACTATGGCTTTGAGAAAAAGGAAGCCTGGGGGGGAAGGGGGGAAGAGATAATACACCTTCCCCTCCTCTGCTAAAAGCATGAAAACTGCTCCCTCCATTCCCAACTTGCCCCCCAGCCAGTGTTGCTAGATGAACAAAGAGAGCTTCCTCTCTCTGTTCCTGTCTTCTTTGAACAGTGCCCAGGACTCCTACTTGCTTTCTCTGCTCTGATAATTCTACCTACACATAAGGAATTAATTGTCAGCACCTTTGCCATAGGGCTGCTCATCCATGAGCCCCACTCCTCATCCCTGAAACAACACTGCCTGCACCCACCTCCTCAGACACCACCCTGGTGTAGCAGTTGTTAGCTATTACTCACTCTTCCTACCTCTCCCTGTCTTCTGTCCTCACCTGCACTCACACCTTTTACTGGGATAATGACTTTGTACTGACACTGCGCATTGTGAAGCCATTGTACAAACAGACCCCTATGCAATTAAGCTGCAGTTTACTTAGCATGTGTCAAGAGGAATGTTGCATCTGCTAGACTGTAGTATCATTGTGTGTGTGTATGTGTGTGTGTATGTGTGCATGTTGTGCTGATATCCTGTATATTTTTGTACTTGTGATGGTGTGTGTTGTGCATGTGTGCACATGCTTGCATAATGAGTACCACTCCTTGTTGATGTCAGTGTATGTATACCAATATGTACTCCCAACTCACTGCTGTCTGTTGGAGGGGGAGACAGCATTAGATTACAGTAAGTGGTATAGGACCCAGGGTTTTCCATTCTGCTTCTCTCAGAGGTGAGAACTGTGGCACTGAGGGGGAATCATGGGGAACATAATTCAGAGAGGAAAAATGGGCGAATTTAAAGAGATGAAACTTGTTGGCTTTTTCCTTTTTTATCAGCAGTCTTAATGTGATTATTACAAAGAGAAAGAGGCAGGGAGAGGGGAAATAAAGAAGGTAGGTAGAAAAGAGGAAGGAGTGGGGAGGGGAGGGAATGGAAAAAGGAGTGGGAGAAGACCCAAGATGAAACTTCCTAAGGAGTGAAGGGCTCTAGTCCTCCAGGGCAGAGTCCTAAATCTAGGACTTTGATCACCATGTCCAGCCTCCCGGAGACCTAGTCAGGCATTGGAAAAAGGATTCCTGCACTGTACTGCAGGCTAAGACTCTGCTCTGCTCACTGTTATGCCATCCCATCCCTGGAGGCTTCTCGGATTGAACAGCTGCTGGGTCAGAATTAGGAAGGATTTTTTTCTAGCCCTAAGAATCTGTTCAGAGATTTTCCCCTGTTGAAGAAAATCCCACAAAGTGGGAACCTGGGGTTGGGTTGAAATGACCTGTCACCCTGATGCATTTGTGCCTCATCCCTGTGGCATGTCCTAGCTGAAGAGCAACCCCCCCTCTCCCCCCCAGCTACCCTTTAAAATTACCATCACCACTCTCATAGAGACAGAAAAAATTACCTGTCAAAACTGACTGGAGCTGCTTTCCTTTCTTCCCTCGTCTGGAACCTGCTCCTTGGAGGCAGCTGGACATCAGTAGCACGAGGCAGATGCTGAGCTGAGGGAACAGGTGCTGCCACTTCCCCTTCACTGAGGAACCTTCCCCAAGGCAAAAAGGAAAAAAAAAACCCTAATCCCCAAACAAACAAAAAAAAAACAGCTTTCCCGTGCAGAAGCCCAGTGAAATGCACCCCCTCCTGCCCACTCTAATCCTTCAAAGGAGACAGGGGAACAGCAGAAACCAGCTGGAGAGAGTCCACAAATACTGCAGACCTGCCAACTCAAATTAACATCTCCTAGCTTGGCTCTCACTCCAGGTCACTCTCTTGCACATGCACACTGCACAACACCAGGCTGGGGTTTACATATTAAAACAAAAGTCCACGCCCACCCCCCTTTTCTTTTCCCAATCTGCCCTGGCTCACAATACACGCCAGCAGCCTGCTGGCCCTACAGCAGTGTAACCCAACCCCCTGCCATTGTTCCCCCTTCCCCAAGGTCTATATTTGACTCTACTGCAGCACCGTGTGTGTGTGCATGCATGCGCACGCTCCGATATTTGTTCAGAGTCTCATTCCCCAGATGCCCGGGATTGCTTAGAAATAGCTTCCATGGGCAGTAGGTGCTTGTCTCTGTATTGGGAAGGTGGAGGCAGCAGGCAGAGGAAAGAGGGTTAAGGGCAAAGGTGAAACTGCTTCTGGCTCTTCCTTTGTAATTTTCACTATTTCAATGATCTGTCACCCTGTGGAGAGCAGCTGTGTTGAAATACAGCTATGCATACTCCCAACAAGTATTATAGGACCCAGGGCAGAGGCTGGGAAGAGGAAACATGGGAAAGGTATCTCTGCTAGTGTAATCTCCCTCATGCTGTCCGCTCCGGAGGCTGCTTTTTGGTGGTTACAAGTGGAGTTCTGTCTCCTAGGCCTTTCCACCCCTACCTTCCCTCTTCTCTGCCAATGACAATGTGGGGAATCTAATATCATTAACATCAGTGGGTTTATGTGGTCTGCACAGCATCTGAGTAACTATACTGGGACACACCCTCCCCCCAAATCAGTGCCGCATTCTTTCTGTGTTACCTTTAAGCCCCTAGCCTAGCCCTATATATTTTGTTACCCCGGGACACCAGGGACTACTGTGCAACCCATTGCCACACTCTTGGTGGTCCAGAAGCCCTTGAGAGCATTCCTGGCACCCAGCACCAGGCTCTATTTCATGCAATGCAGGGACATCACTTTTGGACCTGCCAGCTTACACTCCTACTTACCTTCTCCCTTCATTCAAGAACAACAGGATGCTCAGTGAAATCAGGAGGTCGCAAATTTAACATTAATAAAAGGAAGTAGTTAGTTCAGCCATTGTACAATTCATCAGTGGAACTTATTGCCACAAGATATCAAGACAAACTGCTTAAGGGACCTCAGGAAAGGGCTGGACATTTACATGGATACTGAGAATAATCAGGGCAATAATAATAAATAGACATTTTAACAACAGGTATAAATCCTCTGTTTTAGAGAATTTAAGACAACCTTTGTCCAACAGGTCTAAAAAGAAACTTTCCACGTGGGCAAGTTACCACATAATTTTTCACCTAGGGGGTCCTAGTGAAATACAAAGTAGTGGCTAATTATCAGAGATGGGATTCTGGACACAAGGCAGATTCATTCATAACCTCCTGTAGGCAGCAACACTGGGACAGAGGACAGACACATATTACAATTACTATAGTCAGATGCTGGGGAGACCAGTGAGGAAATGTCACCCATGCTCAGGTGGTCCCTATGGGGCTCTTTAGGTGTGTAAAATCACCAAGGTACAAGCCATATGGACTTCTGTTCTTGTTCCAAGCCTCACATCAACCTGGCTCTGACCTGCTTTTCTGTGTGCCAGGTATAGGGCTCCCCTGTCAGAAGTGTTTCTTGGAGGGGTTTATGTGTGCCCCCTTGACTCTATGCAGTAGCCTATTTAGCATAAGGAGCTTTAAGACCACAGTTACCTGGGCCCTAGCATGGCCAATGGGTGGATCTAGTAGGGGTCTAAGGAAAGATGCATACTGAGTGTACCAAGTCTGATTGCTCAATATAGGGTAACCCAACCCCTGCTGGAATGAGCTGTAGGGA